>NW_019384409.1:598903-614030 GCF_000671375.1 Centruroides sculpturatus | reverse complement strand
TTTCCTATTTGTTTTTGGCTACATTAAAGCATTTTTTTGAAAATATACAGTAAGGTTCCATATTACCACCCGATTTTCTCTAAGCCTACTTTCGGACTTTTTGTACAAAAGCCTTCAAAAACCATACTTATAATTACACTAGCGAAAAATCCAATTAGGAACATTTAGTTTACTAGTTACCAGTACTTTTCGCACAAAAAATGTGGGTGTAGTTATGATACCTTGTTTACAATTCACTGAAATGTAATTGGGGTTCCATAATACCACATTCTCCTCTACTGTTAAAGTTGTAAGTTATCAACATAAAAGCAAATTCAAAATGAACAGAGAATTTTAAACAACTGCCGAAGAAAATCTTTAAAAGAAAGAACTCAGAACAACTCTCGGCTCTCTGAAATGTATCTCTTGTTGTGCCAAATGATTTACAATAATGACAAAAATTTTTAATTTTTGGAATAGCATCTTAAATAGTATGTAAAATTAGTGTTTTCCTCTTTACAAGAGAGAACTAAAAGATACTTATTTGATATATCAGACAGTATTGCCCATACTTGGTAATGTCTGAGATAAAATCGTGCCCACGACTCTCATTAAACGAATTTGGTTTCGAAGCTTGCCTGCTATTTGAAAAATACAATAGTAAGCATATTTAATCTATATAGTTTAGATATCCATGAAATAATAAATATTTAAACTATAACATTATATATGTTAATTATTTCTACAAATTACATGTTAATTTTGTCGATGAAGTCATTTCAAAATTATTGATACAAAAAGTAAAAACAAAACAAAAAAAGAAAAACATATCATCCATCATCAATGATAGATGATAATGGGAAATGTTTAGAGTAAATGGACTTACATTTCATAACTTTCACCTCCTTTCCTAAAGGCATCCATAATCCTTTTGTAGGCGCTTTGGCCAAAAATTCACGAGCAGCTTGATTTTCTGGTAAATCGGGAATGCAATCTTCCGGTCTTTCTTTTTCTTCTTGCACCCATCCAGGCGGTGCTTGCCCATAACTGTATATCAAAAATGGACAATTCCTTTCTTGTATACATTACGTGATGATACAAAATTATCAAAATTTCATACATCTAAAGGAACATCGTGTTATATTTAATTTATGCAATTTATCTACATTTAAGTGTGCCCATATCAATAATAAAAACCCTTACAAAGTATCGTAATGCTTAAGTTCCTTAACTACGTCTTCGTCCTGCTTATTTTTTTTCCGACTTCTACCAGAACTTGAAGTAGAAGCCATCTTGAATTTCTTACTCCCTCTGCTTGAGTATAAACGTGATTAATTATCTATTAATTTTTTTTAAGTTATATGATTATATACTAATATTAATTTCTTATCTTTATTTATTATTAAAAGTAAAACTTTTTAAATTATAAAAGTAAACAGATTTAATAAATCGTTTGTAAATTGCATACTGTAGCACACGGTATAAATAAAAATTTAAATTAATTTTTTGTATATTTTATTAAGATTCCCTTGAAACAATTAAAGACAAAGATATCAAATTTCATTTTTTAAATATCTATCGAAACAATTTATTTTTTATTTAGCTAGCAGTACGTAAATACAGTATTTTCAAGCATTGGTGTATTGATTTTTGATTTTTCAAAATTTATTACCGATACACAAAATACTATACGTAATAATGATGTGTAAAAGGATTAATGTTCTTCTAATTTATGTTATGAATTTATGGACTCCTTGATCCCGCAGAAATAATGTACTAGCATTACGTTCTAGTCACATATAATGACAGTCGGATGGCCGAGTGGTTAAGATGTCATCCTACCATTCTCGGGACCCGAGATCGAACTGGGTGGACGAAAAACATCAGGAATTTTTCGAAGGTAATCCGTCTGGAGCCGATCCATTGTCAGCCTGGCCGAATCCGTAATGGGCTTGCTAGAAGGCCCTTTTAGTGCCCACAGGAAAAAGCTACTTGTATCCTTGAATTCACTCTCGGCTATTTCGAAATATATCTAGATAAAATATGATTACAACAGGGTTCTGTATTCATATTATATGCAAATTCGTGTTTTCGCGAATAGTGAATGACTAGATTAACCTAATTCAAGTGCCACTGAATCTGAACGGGGTCGACAGCATATACCAGTGGCGTGCCGTCATTAGAAGCGGTGGAAGCACCGCTTCCCTTGTATTTTCTAAAATATAAATACATATTAATTTTAATTATATGAAAATAATCGCACAATATTTTATTATAACCGCATTACGTATCTTATTACAAATTTCTATACTATACGTGACAAAAAAATAAATAAGATTGCTATTGTATATTCGAATATTAGTGGCGGAGTGGAATCTCTGTATTGTCAGATTCCAAAAAGCCAGATTCGCGCACGCGCTTTACGGAGCACCAACCTCACCCGGTTTAGCCGGTGGAAGCCTACGACCTTGGGTCGATGCTACATATATAAAGCTTCCAGTTCTATCCGGGACCGGTTCTGGGCTGTTAGCCGCCCGCCCGCTAGATATTTGGCCGATTACGTGAATAACGAGTATATTTATAACTTAACCCAACCGATAAGAATTTACTGGTATGTTTTTGCGATAGTTCTGTATAGTTGACAGAAGTTTAAAAAATCTATTAAAATATTTGATATATTTATTCCGCTCTCCGATTTTATATTACTCACGGATTTCGATGTTAAACAGGTGATATTACGATTTCGTATGTCCCATTTTTAAGGGGATGTAGAAAAAAACGTGTGCAATTCTCGTATAATGTTAAAAAAATTAACCGTTTCTTCGACAGCGTCATTTACAACTAAATTTAATGAATGAGAGAGATGCACGAGGTACAGAAAAAGCTCTAGAATTTATTTTCCTTAAATTTACGATTTATATATCCGTTTGTCATTAAAACTTGTCTTTCCACTTTTTCCCCGAGACTACAAATATTCGAGTACAAAGTAACTGGTTTCGACTTATTTCTACTTAAGAAGTAGTTAAATAATTAAGCGATTAGGGAATTGGGAACATAAACAAAACCCCGATGAAAGAGCCGGAATATTACTTAAACAAAAGTTTAACTGAACCAATCTATAGCCGAGTACAGTAGGGACTGATTTCTTCGAAATACTGTATTAGATGTAATAAAGACANTCGGAGTAGGTAGATTTCTACGCGACTTCCACAGCCCTGGCAGGGCTGTTGAGTCGGAGTCGGAATCGTGGAGTTTTGGTGTTTTAGCCGGAGTCGGATGATAAGGAAAAGTCGGAGTCGGTAGATTTTTACGCGACTCCACAGCCCTGCTATCATCATATGTCACGGCACGCCCCTAACATATACTGAGCCCGGAGTAAAACAAGTTCCCTTTTTTTTGAACAAATGAAAAACGTAAAATTAATCTTAATAATGTCTCTAAAGTTCAGCGAACTTTTCGCTAAAAAAAACAATTTATCAGGAAGCGCGCGAGCGCCATCCGATGGCAATCTCCACGACGAAAACAAGCTTAAGCAGCGGCGTTGTCGAACGGTGATTCTACAATTGTTTGTTTATAGCATAGTTTATATGAATTATTCTCAAAAGATTATACGTGTTTTCGAAATGTTGAGTCGAATTAGTCTAGAATCGATTAATTTTACGGAAAAAACCTTTTAAATAGCCGTAGTCATAAACTGCATACGTGCCGGGCTGTGATTGGCTAAACTTTTAGAAGCTGGATTCATATAAACAGGAACGTATCTACCGTGTTATAGGGAGGTCGACTGTACCAGTATGTTTAACAACGATCGATTATTTTTTGCGTAAGATAATTGACTGTGTAACAAAACTTTAATGACACCGCTGCTGCTAGACCGTCCACTAGGGGGCCTCCCGAACTACTATTACTGTTTATACCTTTTCTTTTACAACAAGTAACAATTATGCACGAACCTCACATGTACATGAATATTTAAAAATAGCTAAACACCAACCAAATGCTGAAATTTTATCGGGCTAATTTAGGGCTAATTACTAGATGAATTACTTAACCAATTTGGCCTTCGAGGAAAGCGTTAGGCGCCATCTCGTATTAGCATTAATAATTATAAATAAATTAATTAATCTAATTGTTCTTATATTTGAAAATATTTTTCAAATATAATGAATATAAAAATTCCGATAATTAATTAAAAATCATAGTTTAATAAAATCGAAAAAAATAATTTATTATATAAGGGATCCCATACATAGGATCGAACCCACAACCTTCGGGCCTGGAACCCGAAGGTGACTGCCGCGCTCCTACGAGCCACCAACCAGTCGAACATCTTCTGATATTATAAGGGTTATATAAGATCTTACGTTAATTTTTTAAAAAAAATTTATGAAATACTACACAGAATATACAGTGAAGTATATTTTGTCGGTTTTTTAAAAAATGCTTATTACAAAATTTGACAACAATTTTTTTTCTGTTTGTATATCTGAAATCTGTAACGGAATGCCTAGAACGCCAATAGGAGCGTTCCATTCTAAGTTTATGTAAATTTATAATAGACCTTTTAAAAAAGTTTCATGTCTGTTTTTACATGATAGAAAGAGTTTTTAAAAAATAATAATGGATGAAACGAAAATAAGCCAATAAATATGCATCGAACACCAAAAAAATTAGTTAATTTCACTTTATATTTTGAGTTGTAACAGTTTTCAGCTTTCAATTAATTGCATTCTTGGTGAAAAAAAGTTGCATATAAAGTTGCAACTCCTTTTGCATTGTAAATCTATCTATCTATATAACCCAAAGACCACTGATGGAATAATAGAAGATGACTTCTGGGAAAAACATGAAAGCAGAAAGAAAACTGATGAGGAAATACTAAAGAATGTGAAAGAGCACATACTGTCTTTTGAATATGTTGAATCACACTATTGTAGAAGAAATTCAACTAAACAGTTTTTAGATGGCAGCTTAAACATTAGTGAAATGTATCGGCTATACACAGACTATTTCAGAGAAAAATAATTACCACTTGCTAAAAAACACATTTAATCAACGGTATTTCATTTACTTAATCTTTCATTTCATCAGCCGAAAAAAGATCAGTGTTGTATATGAACTGGATACAAGAACAGTACAGATACAGAGAAATTACAATTGCAGGACAATTATAACACACATATAAAAGAAAAAGAAATGTCAAGAGCTGAAAAGACTAAGGACATTGAAGCAGCAAAACAGGATACAAATAAAATTGCTTGCTACTTTGATCTCCAAGCAGTTCTCCCTTCACATTGTGGTGAGTGGTCTTCCTTATACTACAAAAGGAAACTCTCATGTTACAACTTTACAATTTATGATATTTCAAACAGTAAGGGCCACTGTTATTTTTGGCATGAAGGCTTGGCCAAACGAGGTACAAATGAAATTGGAACATGCCTCTATAAGTTCATTACTTCATTGCCCAATACAGTTAATGAAGTAGTTTTGTTTTCAGATAATTGTGCAGGGAAGAACAAGAATAAATTCATTGCTTCATTACTTTTATACTGTGTAAATAATATAGACCATATTAACACTATTACTCAAAAATTTCTCATTCAAGGGCACACACAGAATGAGAATGATTCAATGCATTCCACCATTGAGCATGAAAAACGAAGAGTTGTTAAAGGTGGGACAATAACACTACCTGCTCAATGGGTACCAGTACTGAAATTAGCCAAGAAAAAAGCCAGTGTTTATAATGTGACTGAACTAGATACAGCAGATATCTCCAATTTGAAAGACTAATGGGGAACAATTTCTCCAAAAATTAAAATAATAATTTAGTGAATTGGCCCAATATTAAGATCATTAAAGTCATGAAACAAGATCCTTATACCATCTTCTACAAGCACTCATATGCGCAAGAGGATTTTGAAAAGTTAAACATTCGACAAAGAATGAGAGGTAGATCTGCCAAAGTCATGCTGCACCCAGCTTATTCTTCACCACCAGGGATAGATGCTGGAAAGAAGAAAGATTTGCTGGACTTGTGTAAAAGTGGTGTCATTCCAAGCATGCATGCATCATTTTATAATTCTCTGAAAGTTTCCAGTAGTGTTGAAAAAGACTGATCTCTAATTTGCTTGATAAAACCATAGCACAATTAGTGATACTTTTTTAATGGCTGTGTTAATTTTTTGTAAACTTTCTTACTTTTAATATCATAATATCATAAAGTACTCAGCAAATCATACATATACATATAACTAACACCTTATTCTTGCCGAGATACTCTTTCTTACTTTTGTTATTATTGTTTGTCATGTTTGAACAACATGGGTCTCATAAAACCAGAATGTAACATTACATTTTTCTGTTTTGTTAAAATAAATACTGTAATTTTATATAAAGTGTATATTATTATGTAATGGCAAACAGCTGTTCTAAGTAAAAAAGAATGGCAAACAGTTGTAACTGAGAAAACAATAATGACATTTTGAATGCAAAACTGTTGCAACTCAAAAAATATGTAATAATATNTTTGTTTTGTGGATTTTAAATCTGTTGATACTATAAAAAATCGCTTCGCGTGCCACAAATTGCCAACTCATATTATATTGGATACAAAATTTATGGGTTCCTAATTTCGTTGCTTTTATTTACATTTTTTGACAATTTTTTCAAATGACTCGTAAACATTTATCGTCAAAACTATAACTGACATTATGTAAATAGTATAGTAACATGATTGCATAGATAGCGACAGATACAATTGTGCGCTTGTTCCTAAATTCAAATCTATCGCTCGAAAACTCGGAAAGATTTACAAATATAAGCTGAAATTTCGAATAATTCCTGAATGTAACTAATAGAAATGTGTGAGGATCGGACCGAATAAAATAAAATTAAATAAAGAAGCTCAAATTAAATTTAATATCTTTATTAAAGTTAAACAAAGAAAAACTTCATTTTTCGAAATTTTACGAAAAAGGATATATACATTTCCTTCCCACGGAGCTGTTTCCTATCTCTCGGGAAACCGAAAAATGATTCACGAGGAACTTATCCTAAAAATCGGCGATTGGTGAATCCCAGTAACATGACGAAAGGGATAAAAGAGGGGTGATGACGAGAAAAGGAGGTCCGTCGTCGCTGTCCGTGAACACGGTCCATCATCGCCGTTCATGATCGGGGAAACCCCGTGCCGATCCTCATCGCCGCCGTCCGTTCCTCAAGACAACTTGTCCGATCCGGTTAGAAAACGTCCGACGCTCCGATCCCACATCGTAGAGGTATGATACCCAGTAATGTAAACTCTCTCTGCGCGTGTCCCTCCACTTCCGCGTGTACGCTCGAGATAAGCTCAATGTATTTATGTTAGTTATGTTATCGTCTCAATAAATGTTGTTTTGTTGTTAAAAGTCGTCTTTATTTCGAGTATCGCTCACACTTTACCGACGACCCCTCTCACTTCCTCCACTCGACCTGACAAAAGAATCCCGACATTACGGGATAGAAAAAACATTATCCAAGCCATCCACTGACCAGTGGGCAGTTCTCACCGAACTGTTGCCTATCAAAAAGAGGTACGATCTCGTCCTACCTCAGGCTACCCACATATTTATTTCATTACTAAACATAATAAAATATAATATTTAAAAGAAAAAATTGAAAAATGTCAAAGTGTTAAGAAAAAAATTAATATCTAAAATGCGGGTCGAGGTGACCTGCAACGACCTCTATAGGTTGTTGACCTTAGCGACCTCAGTCGGGTTAAAAATCTGTCAAACAATTCCTTTCGTAATCTTTTAAATCTGTTTAACAGAATATAGACAGAACATACTTTTACTGACTCTTGGAGGCTATCTATCATTGTTCCCATTGCGCAAGAATCCCTCTAATTATAGACCAATCTCTCTGACGAGTTGTCTCTGTAAACTTTTTGAGAGAATGGTGAACAGACGTCTAATGTATCTCTTAGAGAAAAAGGAATACTTTTCACCACATTAGAGTGGTTTTCGTAGGAACAGAAGTACCACTGATAACTTAGTAAACTTTGAAACATCTATTCGCGAAGCGTTTGTTAGACGACAGCACTTAGTGTCTGTGTTTTTTGATATAGAGACGGCCTATGATCGCTGTTGGCGTTATGGGATACTACGTGATCTGTACCAATTCGGATTGCGGAGTAATTTGCCAATTTGTATTAAAAACTTTTTACAGAATCGTAGATTTCAAGTCAGGATGGGCAACACCTTATCTATGCTCTTCACACAAGAAGAAGGTGTTCCTCAAGCTTGTATTTTGAGTGTGACTCTGTTCCTAATCAAAATCAACAGCATAGCTAACTGTCTCCCTCCCAGTGTGAAACACTCTCTGTATGTGGATGACTTTCAGATCTCTTGCCAGTCTAGTAATATGAGTTTCATCGAGAGACAACTGCAAACCTTTCTAAATCGCATATATAATTGGTCCAAGACCAATGGCTTTACATTTAACGCAGCGAAGACTTCATGCATTTACTTTTGCCGAAGGCGTGGTTTGCACCTGGATCCATAAATTCACCTAAACGATGATAAAATTTCAATGGTGAATGAGGCTAAGTTTTTGGGTGTTTCTTTCGACCAAAAACTGACATTTTTGCCGCACTTGCGCAATTTGAAGAGTAGATGTCTAAAATCTTTGAACCTTTTAAAGGTACTGTGCTGCTCATCCTGGGGAACAGACAAATGTTCTATGCTCAGGATTTATAGGGCCCTTGTCCGCTCAAAGCTGGACTACGGGTGTGTTGTGTATGGCTTTGCGCGAGAATCTACTCTTTGGATGCTGGATCCAATCCACCATCAAGCACTGCGTTTGTGCACTGGTGCTTTTCGAACTTCTCCTGTACAAAGTTTGTATGTGGATGCTTATGAGCCTCCACTATCTTTCAGGAGAGAACAGTTGTCTTTTTTTTTCAGATTTAAAAGTCGTTTATTAGTAAATTATAGAATATACAAAGGAGTTATGTATAGAGGAAATTGGTAAACATGGGCACGCAGCCAGCCAGTGAGATACAATATAAGATTGGTATTAAAGTATTTACATGGTGGGGTGTGAGCCCCAGACGCGTTCCAAGGGCACAAGCCAGCTAAAATATTACAATAAATATACATCGCGATTACATGGGCTCTAGCCTGCTAACGCGGTACACAGGGTGATGTGTGTCTTGAAGATGAGCACTAGGGTCTATGTTGCTGTGAACGGTTGCCGAGGTGGTGCATGTAGATTTCTCTACTGTACTTGATACAGTCACTGACCATGAGATGGCGCATCATCCTGGCGTATTTTCTGGAAATGCCGAGACGCTGGATGACGCCTTCGTTTGCGGCATCATAGCCGCCCAGGGCCCCAACGATGAATGCATCGATGAATGTGTTGTATCCGAGGTTCTGATAATGGTTGGCGAGGTAGTTGTACTTCTGGATTTTCTCTTCTCGGGCACGAGTAAAGGCCTCTTTGCTGTTTTCAAAAGGCATAGCCACGTCGATTATGGTCGCTGTCTTCGGATTGGCGTTTAGTACGACAAGGTCTGGGCAGCAGCTACTAGCGAAATCTGGAATTTGTTGATTGCAATAGATTGTGAGATGTTTATGATCGAAGGCATTGAGGAGACGGTTTAGTATAGCGTTATGCCTTTTAGTTATATGAACAAAGTTTGGGGGGCAGTGATTTACGACGTGAGCCAGCGTTTCCCTGTGGCGCTGACAGCGGCGACAGTTTTGGCTAGCGTTGCCAAAGCGACGTAGGCCGCGGAGAGGGACAACGCTGAGCCTCGCCCGATGGATGAATTTCCAATCGGCGAATGTGGTAAAATTACCACACGTAGGAAGTGGTTACTATTCGTATTACCTGCCGTAAGGCGGAAAGCCTTGCCCTGGTCGGGCTTGCGAAGTAGGGCGGTCAGGAACGTGGACTTTACCGCTTCGGAGATGGTTCTTGCGGCGTTGGCTTTGGTGAGGAGTTTTCCATTTATTGAGGGCGTCAGGGTGTTGTCGTCATTAGGGTTCCATGACAGGTCGATGCGCGTCCTAAGGCGACGCGTCGCCATTCTGAGCCGGGTCCAGAGGGAGGGGATGTCGTAAGGGTCGCATCCGAACTCGTTCTACATGGATCCGGACAGGTAGGTGCATAGGTCCGTGCTGGTTGGCTTTCTCCTGATGCGTTTCTCCACCACTTTTTCAAGGGTCTTGATGGCTAAGCTGCTGACTGCAGGATCCCTAGAGGAGAAAAGATTTACGGCACGGCTTACCTGAGCAGTGTCTGCGAGGATGGTGCAGGAAGTCACGTTGGTGCCTCCCTGGTTGTTAGTCATGTGGACGATCTCTGGCGAAGCGCGCTGGGGGGAGATTCATCCATCTCTTAACGAAGCGCTTTATGTTTTTGTCTAAATTGTTAAATAGCTTCTTGGAGACGCTGCCTAGGGTGAGGTGGAATGTTAGACGTGATGTGAGGAATATATTGACACTGTCTATTTTCTGCCATGGAGCTAGGCACAAAGCGTCCACACGCTTGAGGTCATTGAGGATACCTTCTACTACGGTGGCCGCCGAACGTCCGACGGTAAACCCTGTTGGGATTCCGAGGTGCATGTAATGGTCCTCCTTGCGTAGTTGAGGGATACTGGCCTCTTGGATCGTGAATCTGGTGTTGTCTGCGCAGCGATATTTACCCGCTGTGGATAATGTTGCACACTTGGTGGGATTGAAGTGTAAGCCGTTGTGCCGTGCCCAGGTGGAGAGTAGGTCTAGTTGTTTTTGCAGGCCGACAGCAGAAGAACTGGCGATGGTTATGTCGTCGGTGTATGCTAGTGCCGAGATGGACTGGCCAAGGATTTGGTACCCGACTTGGAGGTCTGATACAAGGCGGAGTGCAGGCTCGACGACAATATTGAAGAGTATGGGGCTGAGCAGGCAGCCCTGTTTGACGCCTGCTGAAATGGAGATGGGTTCAGTGAGTCCAGAGTTAGATCGGATACAGGTATGGCATCCGGTGAGGAGGTTCTCGATGATATGGATGGACGGGGCTCCCAGACCGCACCATTTAAGGCATTCGATGATGGTGGAATGGGGAACAGAGCCAAACGCGTTGGCTAGGTCAAGCCAAGCAACGTGAATTTCTCTGTTCCTACGACGAGCATCTTGAATGGCGGACTGAAGCATGAATGTGTGCTCAGAGCACCCCTCGAACCTCATGAAGCCTTTCTGCGCAGTGGAGATGGTGTTATTTTGCTCACACCAGCGCAGGAAGTAATTGGCTATGCAAGCCGAATAGAGCTTGCCAAGCGTGTTGGCAAGCGTGATTGGGCGCCAGTTGTTCACTTCGTTGCGATCACCCTTCTTGTGGATCAGAATAGTTGTAGAGGTTCTCCATGTGGAAGGAATTACGCCGATACGCTGGACCGCGTTGAAGAGGGCTGCAAGGATGTGGCCCTGTGGGTCAAGGCGGCGCCAGGTATGGTATCGAACTCCGTCGGGGCCAGGTGCGGTGTTGTGGCACCTGGCGAGTTTACTGGCGACTTCCATGGGGGTGAAGGGGTCGCTTAGCGGGTCATCAGTGGCTGGACTTAAAGGCGGCGGAAACTGGTCGCTTGGTGGCTTGATGTTAGTAGATTGGCTGTAAACACTTGTAAAATGGTTAGTGAGTGAAGCCTTACCAATCTGGCAGAAGCGTTCGGCACCATGGGCGACTTCATCAAAGGCTTTCCTTTTGTTGATCCTGTATAACCGTTGTATCCTACTAGCTTCTGCTGCGCTGTATCGTGGTCGTCTGTTGCTGTTGCGCCAAACTGGTGGCGGTTGTTGACGGCGTTGCCGGTTGGGGTTCTGCAATCGTCGTTGTGGCGCCATATGCTGGGCGAGGTTGACTAGGTCACGGACCATGACCTCCAGCATATCCTCGTCAAGCGCACAGTTGAATCTCTCTCTCCAGGCTGCGACCCAAGATGGGGGCTCAGCCGTGGGGTCGGCGGTTGATGGAGTGGGAGAGGTAGGTGGCTGGGTAGAAGGAGGAACCTCGATGGTAGGTTGTGCAGTTTTTTCAGTAGTGGCTGGGACACTGACAACAGAAGGGGAGGCTCTGACGGTCTCCGCATAGGTGGGAGCGCCCAGGGATGTATTCGTTGTGGTGGGGGTGCCCGTGTTGCTGGTGGTAGAGCTGCGACAACTGGGCTGGTGTGTCCGACGGCAAGGACGTCTTACCAGGGGAGGTGGGCTGTCGCTTTCGGTGGCCTAAGTGCTGGGCAGGTTGGTCTCATCAGGTGAGTCATGACTAGTCTCGTTGGTGAAGGTAGTAGCTACCTGGCCGATGTTGG
Source organism: Centruroides sculpturatus (assembly GCF_000671375.1). Taxonomy (NCBI): domain Eukaryota; kingdom Metazoa; phylum Arthropoda; class Arachnida; order Scorpiones; family Buthidae; genus Centruroides; species Centruroides sculpturatus. The sequence continues at coordinate 601,711 of NW_019384409.1, read as the reverse complement.
AGGCCGATGACTGATGCCGGCGGTTGCTGGTGCTGTCAGTGTTCTGCGAGGCGAAGAAGGTCTAATCCAGTCCGTAGTCCTTTTGTCTACGACGTGTGCTGGTGTAGCCGGCAGTGGGTACTTTTCGGCACTCCTTTGGGTATCTGGTGGAACTGGGAGATATGGTAGGTAGCTGTTTGGAGCATTTTTCAGATTTGGACTGGTGTAATTTAAGCTCTTTAAGCTTATCGGACTGAATCCCGCATATGCGGCACTCGAAGCTAAGGTGGCCCCCGTGTACACGCCGAGTAATATTTTGATAGACTACGCAATATAGTGTACAAACATTTTTATAAAAATAGAATTACCGATCGAGTAACTTATCATTGGATAACCAAATGATTCTTTAATTTAATTAACTTAAATAAAAGCACAGAATTAAAATAGAAAATACATTTCAAGATAAATTTTAATATTTTAAACAGATTTGGAATATTTGAAATTATTTTAAAATATTGACATTTATTAATTTGCCTTATTATTTATCTTATTTATTATTATGGCAACTTTGTTTAATATAAAATCTTATGTAGCTGTAGTCTGTGTAATGGGCACTTTACTTTCGTGTTGAGCCTTACTGTAAATCGGAAATAACTATTTTTATGTGACAACTTTTAGTAGTTTTTTTTACTTGAATGTTTTTGCTCAGCTATAATTTTCAACTTCGTTTCAGCAGTAAATACAGTCGATTCCGCTATAACACGGGTTATTATAGTTTGAATTTCTATATCACAACGAAAAAATTGCGACAGTATTCGTACAAACATGCTAAAAAATTCCGATAATTAATTAAAAATCATAGTTTAATATAATCGAAAAAAATAATTTATTATATATGGGATCCCATACATAGGATCGAACCCACAACCTTCGGGCCTGGAACCCGAAGGTAACTGCCGCGCTCCTACGAGCCACCAACCAGTCGAACATCTTCTGATATTATAAGGGGTCTCTAAAGTTCAGCGAACTTTTCGCTAAAAAAAACAATTTATCAGGAAGCGCGCGAGCGTTATTTGATGGCAATCTCCACGACGAAAACAAGCTTAAGCAGCGGCGTTGTCGAACGGTGATTCTACAATTGTTTGTTTATAGCGTATATTTTGTCGGTTTTTTAAAAAATGCTTATTACAAAATTTGACAACAATTTTTTTTCTGTTTGTAAATCGGAAATCTGTAACGGAATGCCATTGCGACAGTATTCATATAAACATGCTAAAAAATTCCTATAATTCGGTAAAACGTCATCGCCGACTCGTGTCTTGACAAGATTGCACAATCTGTTGAGTTTAAACGAGCAGCGAACCCCTACGAGCCACCAACCAGTCGAACATCTTCTGATATTATAAGGGTTATATAAGATCTTACGTTAATTTTTTAAAAAAAATTTATGAAATACTACACAGAATATACAGTGCAGTATATTTTGTCGGTTTGTTAAAAAATGCTTATTACAAAAATTGACAAAAAATTTTTTTTTTTTTTTGTATATCTGTAATCTGTAACGGAATGCCTAGAACGCCAATAGGAACGTTCCATTCTAAGTTTATGTAAATTTATAATGGACTTTTTAATAAAGGTTCATGTCAGTTTTTACATGATAGAAAAAGTTTTTAAAAAAATAATAATGGATGAAACAAAAATAAGTCAATGAATATGCATCGAACACCAAAAAAAATTAGTTAATTTTACTTCATCCCTTTCGTTTTCACGTGTAAATGCAACAATATCAGCAATAATACATTTTTCCATTGTTTTCGTTTATTTGTTGTAAGTGAGCGATTTTTGAATGCGAAACAGAAACTTTTGCGATTTTCCTGCTTTATTCCTTGAAAATAATTGCTTCGGATATAAATGTAAGTAATATTTTAATAGACTACGCAATATAGTGTACAAATATTTTTATAAAAATAGAATTACCGATTCAGTAACTTATCATTGGATAACCAAATGGTTCTTTAATTTAATTAACCTAATTAAAAGCACAGAATTAAAATAGAAAATACATTTCAAGATAAATTTTAATATTTTAAACAGATTTGGAATATTTGAAATTATTTTAAAATATTGACATTTATTAATTTGCCTTATTATTTATCTTATTTATTATTATGGCAACTTTGTTTAATATAAAATCTTATGTAGCTGTATTCAGTGTAATAGGTACTTTACTTTTTTGTTGAGCCTTACTGTAAATCGGAAATAACTATCATTATGCGACAACTTTTAGTAGTTTTTTTTTACTTGAATGTTTTTGCTTAGCTATAATTTTCAACTTCGTTTCAGCAGTAAATACAGTCGATTCCGCTATAACACGGGTTATTATAGTTTGAATTTATATATCACAACGAAAAAATTGCGACAGTATTCGTACAAACATGCTAAAAAATTTCTATAATTCGGTAAAACGTCATCGCCGACTCGTGTCTCGACAGGATTGCACAAACTGTTAAGTTTAAACGAGCAGCGGACCTGCTATTATTTAACGTTTATAAAAATATATTTATATTAATGATGTCTCTAAAGTTCAGCGAACTTTTCGCTAAAAAAAACAATTTATCAGGAAGCACGCGAGCGCCATCCGATGGCAATCTTCACGATGAAAACAAGCTTAAGCAGCGGCGTAGTCGAACGGTGATTCTACAATTGTTTGTTTATAGCATAGTTTATATGAATTATTCTCAAAAGATTATACGTGTTTTCGAAATGTTGAGTCGAATTAGTCTAGAATCGATTAATTTTACGGAAAAAACCTTTTAAATAGCCGTAGTC
>NW_019384409.1:446654-597622 GCF_000671375.1 Centruroides sculpturatus | reverse complement strand
GGAACGTATCTACCGTGTTATAGGGAGGTCGACTGTACCAGTATGTTTAACAACGATCGATTATTTTTTGCGTAAGATAATTGACTGTGTAACAAAACTTTAATGACACCGCTGCTGCTAGACCGTCCACTAGGGGGCCTCCCGAACTACTATTACTGTTTATACCTTTTCTTTTACAACAAGTAACAATTATGCACGAACCTCACTTGTACATGAATATTTAAAAATAGCTAAACACCAATTAAAGGCTGAAATTTTATCGGGCTGATATAGAGCTAATTACTAAATGAATTACTTAACCAATTTGGCCTTCGAGGAAAGCGTTAGGCGCCATCTCGTATTAGCATTAACAATTATAAATTAATTAATTAATCTAATTGTTCTTATATTTGAAAATATTTTTTAAATATCGGATATTGTAGAAAAAATATGACAGATTAAATGTATTTTACTCAGATAGCATTTACTTACAGGAAACGTATATGAAACTCCCTTGATGATTCTTTTCTAAAATTTTGTTTGACAGCACTCCGAGGCAATATTATACACCACATTTCTAGTTTATTTTACAATTCGAGTATTTAAGTTTGACCAGATAAAATTATTCTACATATATCTCAGATTATATTGTCCAGTTATTGGTCATCTTTTCTAGATCGAAATGGCTAACAATTCTTGAGAATTTGACAGAAAAATCTTCCGATATTATTACTATTCTCGGTCACTTCCTGTTTTTCTAGCGCATGTTCAAGTGTTGATAAATATTGCTATCAACTCTCCCCTCTCTCGTTCATCAGGACGTAATAATTTTCTTTCCCCTGGCAGTATATCCTGCATGTTGTACAGAGGATCTATATATCTTCCACGATATTCCATACCCGGGGATCTTATTTCTAGTATTTTTTCCATAACTTCACCAAATATCACATTCTTGTTATTTATTCATCTTTTGTACATTCTGAAATGCTAAATGTACCCTATTACCCATTTTTTCAAATAACTGTAAAACTCTAACAAATCATAATATACACAAGACAAATAAACAATATTTCAAAAGTATTTTACTTTTGTAAGCTTAAAATTTCCAAAGATATAACCTTGGATAAATTCTTATTTTGAAATACTCTCCTTCAAGAATTCTAACAAATCGATAGAATAGAAATCCCCACATAAGCAAGATATTTTTCAATATTTCTCATCTTATTNGATTGACTATTACTCGATTATATATGGTAGCTTGTAGTGTGCAAGGAGCAGAAAGAGTTTAAAACAAAAAAAAATTGTAAGTATTAGCCATATGCTCAGTATAGTTGAGATTGAAAGTACTACAGATTTATGCACTTGGTACACTCGTGTCAAAATTTTTATGAATTATAAGAAAAATTAGTCACTTAGTTTTGCCATAGACAATGTGGAACCTCAAAGTTTTAATGTAAAGTTAAATTTTGTATTTTAAATATTTTTTGGGGGGATATTACTATCATCATTTTTATATACACCTTGTATATAAAATGTCTGTGATCTGATGATGAATATATGAACTGATTTCTATAGAATCCTGAAATGCATTTCTCTATTAAATATCTCCTCAAATTTTCTATACTTAAATGAGTAAAGTATTTTGCATCATAGATCTGAATTAAAATCTTAATATCAAAATAAAACTAGCATTAATGATGTACTGACTTTATAGAACAAACCTAATACAGAAATAATAATGAGATGATTTTGAAATTGAAATATGTGAGAGAGAATGAAACTAGTATTGATAACATTGATTCTAAGTAAATGCATAATCATACCTTAAATGTAATGAATCAAAAATAATGGAGGGGAAATAGTGAATTTGTATTTCCTAAGTGGAGGTAATTTTTTGTAGTAGAGTAACTGAATAGTCATTGTACAAATCATAGAAAGGACCCTATAGAAATGAGTCTCAGTGGATTTGGCTGAATTTTCATTTTGTAGTTCTGGTGTTCCTGATCAAAAGGTTCCAAAGTTCAAAGTAAAAAATAGTTTGTTATCAAGCATCCAAGATACAAAAACAGCATAACTTATACATGTTGTGAAGCCCTAAATCTTTGTTTTAAAATATAAAATGGCGTATCCCAACACAATTCCTTTCCAGCTATCTGCAGAGTAGGTCTCTTAAGAAAGTGTGTGCTTTGCTATGTAGCACATGGATGCCTATCTATTACTTTGGTATAAACCAAATGGCATGAGAATCAAACTCATGTATCACATAATGATTTCCACAAGAAAATCCAAATAACATGACAAACATCAATATTTTGAAAATATATTTTTTATTTTGAAACAAAAATGACTTAGGTCTTCAATATGTATGAATTACTGTTTTTTCGTCTTTGATGCTTAATAATTCAAACTTTTTTATCTGTGTCTATGGAAACTTTTGATCAGGTCCACTAGAACTACAATATATCAGATTCAGCTAAATCCACTGAGACCCATTTCCCATAAGGTGTGTGCAGGGTGCATCAGATGACTTATAGATGCAAATTTTCTTGTTTTATTTTATTGTTATTCAATTAATAAAATAATTGAGTACCTTTTTTAAAAACATATTAAATGTCAAGTGAAAATGGAGAGAACTTGGCATTGAAATTTAAAAATTATATGAAATGCCTGTGATATAAACAATGCTTGGATATATATTTTGAAAGTTCTTCTTTATGAAAAGCTGTAAATTAAATTGTTATAATCTTAATAGTAGTATTTTATATAGTTATATAAAATTATAAAATAAAATAAAATGTATGATTTAATGTGAAATAGTTTAATTTTCCAGCAATTTGGAAAATATTTTCCTCATAGAAAACATTTAAATTTTTTTAAAACTTTTTAATAATAATTTAGCTGCTGATTGTTTATTTTTGAGTATTAAATTTTTAAAGATCAATCTCTAGTACTCAAATTGAATACTAAGAATGAAATTAAAGAATGCAAAATTTCAAATCAATTTTTTATGTCCATTTTATTAGAATCAATTAATGTCTTCATATTTGATACTTCACCATTATTAGTGTGTTTGTTTTTTTTAATCAACAGAAATTGGCTGCTTAATTCATACAATATTAATATAGAAATGATATTTTTTTTGTTTTTTCATTTTTTATGAAGAATAAAAAATATATTTGTATAAAAATGCTTATAGAAACAAGAAAAACAATTTGATAAATTATTGAAAGTGAACTTAAATACAGTCAACCCCCCTATAACACGGGTTCCTATAGTTTGGATTCCTATATCACGGCAAAAAAATTGTGACAGTATTTGTACAAACATGCTAAAAAAACTCCTATAATTCGATAAAATGTCATTGCTGACTCGTGTCACGACAGGATTGGTCGAATCTAGACCAATAGCGGATATTGCATAAACCGTTGAGTTTAAACGAGCAGCGGACCTACCAAAAACCATTTATTATTTAACGTCCATAAAAATTATATTTATATTAATGATGTCTCTAAAGTTCAGCGAACTTTTCGCTAAAAAAAACAATTTATCAGGAAGCGCGCGAGCGTTATTTGATGGCAATCTTTACGACGAAAACAAGCTTAAGCAATGGCGTAGTCAAATGGTGCACACTCGGTAGGTAATCCTACAATTTTTTGTTTATAGCATACTTTATATGGATTATTCCCAAAAAATTATACGTGTTTTGGAAATGTTGAGTCGAATTAGTCTAGAATCGATTTAATTTTATGGAAGAAAACCTTTCAAACAGCCGTAGTCTGTAAACTGCATACGTACCAGGCTGTGATTGGCTGGACTCATAGAAAATGGATTCATAAAATCCAGAACATATCTACAGTGTTATAGGGGGTTGACTGTACATAGATTCCCAAATTCTAACAAGTGTGGTGAGATTTTCTGAAAATAAAGCTTAAATAATTTTAAAAAATCGTTCACTGGCATACCCAGTGGTGGATTTATGGGGCAATGGGGGGTGATCACTCCCTTGAGCACTTCTATTAATAAAAATCATATACAAATAATTATTATTAAAATTTTGCATTGAAATGTAATTTTTGAAGTAAAAATGTTCATTACAGTGTGTGATTTTACAAGGATTAAAAATTTACTAAAATTTAATATATTTCTCTGCATCTTGCTCCTTTATTTGTAAATTATTAGTTAGGCCTGTAGAACAATATTAAATTTTTTCCCCTGTAAATTTTAATGGTTAAGCAATAAAATGTTTGACAAAATTTATCATTACATGTTATTTTAGGTTATATTAAATAAATAATTTATTAAAGCAACTGAAAATAAAAAAAGGTAAATTTGCCCCCTGGAAGATTTTATGAACCTTCCACTGGGCATACCACATACATCAGTTGACAAATCATATATAATTGCATACAATATTTGGCATTGTAGTAGACATTCTTAGCATTACAAGTATTGCATCTCTTACTGACCATTTATATTGAAATATTATTAACTATGAGACTTTTGATTTCTTGATAATGTGATCACTAGCACTATCAATTTGAATCTATTTGTCTTGAATTGGAGGAAAGAAATATTTCTTTTCTCCAATTAATTCAATTAGTAAGTAGTTGAATAATTAAGGTGATGAACTTGACAGCAAAAACTCAAGGTGAATCACATTCTTGTTTTTGCCTCCGTATTGAGTGGAAAGGAGTACCTATGCGTTTTCTGTGGGAGAGGGAGAAATATCTTTAGAACCTTTAGTTCTGAAATATTTAATGAAATTTAAATTTTAGTTTCCTTTACATAAAATAACAGATCTGTTTTTTTTTAAATTAATATTTATGTATTATATTAAAATTTAATAACAAATTAAGAATTACAAAAAATATATTTGTATTATTTGTAATTTGTTACATTAATTCAGTTAATTAAAAATTTTGATAGTTTCTTTTTTAACAGCTTTAGTAGCAACTCTGTTGGAAAATTTAAATGTTTGCATGTATTTATATTAATGGGAACATCTATTATGTTTTTTTTAAGATATTAAAATTTTTTTTTTCTTCATTAAAATGTTAATCATAAATTTATGGTTTCTATAACTTCAAATTGTTTTGAATACAATATTGATATAATATGGGGACTATCTCTTGAACTAATTAACCTCTTATGAAATACTGTAACCTTTTTATTTTGCATATTTACATTAAATTGTGAGTTCACAAAATTCTCCAGGTTTATGAAGGAATTTATAAATGCTTTATCAAAGATTTTCCTACAGATGTTCTCTTAAATATTGGACTCTATCTGTTGCAAAGTGGTTTCAGTTCTGTTCTTAAAGTCCTTCACAGAAAAGTACAGCTCCTTCATATATGATTTCTTGTGTGGATATGATGTAAGGTTGGATAATGATGCAGTGGATATAGGGTTGTGGATCATTCAATAGATCAAAGTGTCCTGGACAATGTATGTCTGAAAAGTTTGCACCTGTTGACCATAGTGAGGAGGTGAACTACTTTGCTGAAAAATGTTCCTACTGCAGCAGTTAGAGAATAAGTACAACAACTCCAAGTCAAGATAAGTGTTTCCAGTCACTGTTGCCTCCCAGAAGGAAAAAAATGTGCTACAAATTGTCACACAGAAAACGTTCACTTTTGAATATACTGTGTTATTAAAGTGCTCTACCATGATACAAATAGGTTGTTTCCCAACGTTTGATATCCTGATGGTGTACCTTATCAGAGATTAAACATGTCTCATTACTAAAAATAGTTTTTAAAAATGTCACTTTTTTCCAGATAAGCCAGTAATAGCATCCACTGCAGACAAGGACACATTTTAATGATGATCTTGTTTGCAATGGATGGATTGTAGCAATTGCAATATATATTGCTCTGTTCAGCTCATGCAAAATTCTCTACACTATAGTCTGGAATAAGTTTAGATAAAGGCATACAGACAGATTTCTATGAACTCCTTTGGTAGGCTTGTCAAACTGTCTACAGTCTGTACAGCTACATTTGGAAGTCCTTACCCAAGCTGACATTGCATTATACAACTAGTCTTAGGAAATTGTTTGTTTGAACCATTCTGATTATTTTTGCATCTGGAAAGCATTACTAACATTTTATGCTGTGCTTTTGTCATTGACCCAGTTTTGTACAGATAAAAGCAGCATAAAGTACATTGATCTGAGAATGGTACCATTTTTTGAAATTACTTCCCATGACTGGATTGTAGAGGTATACATGAACATTTGAATGGTTTTTATCAAAAATTCTTTATCTTTGATAATGAATTATTAATATTATTGATTTCTTTTGAAAAGATATTGCAGATATCTATATAATAATGAACTTCTCTTAAATTTCTTTTAACAATCTTTTGACACATTAAAGTGTCACGATAGAAAAGCATAAAATATCACACTGGGCCAAGCAGTTTTTACTGGTCTAAGTACAATTTTCATTTCCACAGACTATGCTCTATTTCCATTACATTTATATGGCTAGTGTATTGCTCCAAAGTAACAGTACAGAATTTAATGTATAGTGTTTCATTTCTGCAACATAGCCTGGGTAACTTGCTGGGTGTATTGTATATTTGCAATGCATGTTATGAAAATAAACATATTTCATAATTCCTTAAAATGCAGTTATAGCTAAAGATTAAAAGGAAATACATAATTAAGATGTAAATTTGTATTAGGGATGCTATTGAATCCCATTAAAATATCTTCTAGTCTATTCATAATTTCTCTGAAATGACTTAACAAAAATTAATGAAAAACACTAGATAGATTTATTAATGATTTGAAATAATTTTGGCCTCATTGGTGGTTTTATTGTTAATAGTAAAATTTGGAAAATTATTAATAAAATTAATTTTTTTAGAAAATACTGAAAAGGAAAAGCTTGAAAGAATTTGAAACCTTAATTCTAAAATAACAGGCAAGTTAAATTTTACTGGTTATACCATCAAAACACTACTGAACTGATACATTATTAATTTTTCAAAATTATCTTTGTTTGTTTATTTAAATAATTCAAGTTCTTTGAATATGAAACATATGTTAATACTGCAATTTTATTTATATTTAAGAGAATTTGTAATATAAACATTTTAATATTACTCATATCTTGATTAAATTTGCTGGGTTTTAATTATAAATAAAATTTAAATTTGTTTATAATAATTTAATTTTTATCATATTTATAATTCTTTTTGAATTGTTTTACTGATTTTAGAAGTAATAACGAAGTAAATTCTGTGCAATATTTTACTATTAATAACTAACAAATATATGAGAGAAATTTAAAATTCAAAGAGTATATTCAACGAATTTCAAACTGAGTTTCAGTCTCATTCAAGGAATTTATACTTTGACATTTTCAGTAAAGAAGTTAGAAATCTTCAATCTGAAAGGACACTTTCAGATTGAAGATTTTATTAAAATTAAGAGCCGTTTCAACAATAAAACTCTAAGGACTATACTAGACACAATGGACAAAATTCAACTTAGGCCATAAACCACCAATAAACTTGTATATCATCTTAGAGTTCCACATATAACAAAGATTTATATTTATGACTTATTAAAAGAACAAAGGGCTAACTGATACATGACTGGCTAGTCTTGGAACTCTTTGGCCTACCTTGTACCAACCCCAAAACCAACCAAACTAAGAGCTGTTTGTTACACATTACATCATATTTTTCAAAATAATTAATATTTTTGCTATTACATTACATTATGTAAATATGAATTTCAGGACAATTGTCTGAAGAACAAACTTTTATTAAATTGACCTAACAGGAAATAATAACAAGTATATTAAAATGATATTGTTAAAGTTTAGCTTCATATTTTAACAATCTAAATTGTTTGGCATGCTTTATTATTCAAATCTGGTGCTTGAGTCTTGTACAAATGCATGAAGTATGTTTCATACTATTGCTCACTGAATAGTGGATTTGATATTGCATCTAATGCAGACATTTACAAGGAGAGCCTGTAGGCAATTGCACTTTGAGATTTACTCTTATTCTTTGCTTTTTATTTCTAATAATAAAAACATTTTACAAAATCTGTTTTTTTGCTTTATATTTTAATAGTTATGCTGAAGTAACTCCCTTCTGTTTATTAATGTCATGCTTGTGGTCCTTCTAGTTCTCCTTTAAGCCATATGCAGATGGATTATTTGGAAGACCATGTTTTTTTAACTGTGTATATTGCACTATTTTCATGAAGAAAATGATTAGGAACAAATCTGTTTAAAGAATATAATTTTAGTGGATCTATTTTGATTTAATTGATCTAAATCACACATGGTTAGGACCCAAGACAAAATTCTGCAGGTGCCCTTGATTTAATATTTTCTAATTAGAAACTTCATATTTCTTATTAACTAGATATATCAATAGATTAGAACATGTTTGGCATTAGAAATGCATTATTTTTTTCTTTTATATTCAAAATTTTCTTTATAAAAATTATTTTATTTTTGATTTTTATTAAGAAATTTAAAAATCTGAAAATTCATAGACTTCAGAGGGCTTTAGTTTAGTTTATTTTTCTAATCTAATCTAATTTTAAAGATGATGATATACTAGCCACTGTCTGTGATAACTTACTGAACTAATTACTACACTTTTAACAATGGAATTTTAGAAGAATACTAGCATTTTTGACCTGGTTATCTGATCATCCTCAGGCATCAAAGCCAAATGTCACTGTTCAATCATGTCAGACTTTATGAACAAGCGCTTTCCATTTTTTGTGATCCATTTCAGTTTTGCTTTGATAATTAATCCAGTATTCCATTTGGAAGTGGGCTTTTTTTATTGGACAATTCCTCTAATCATATGAGCATAATAATTCTTTCTAGTGAATTTGACTGTATGATGTGACCAAAATAAGTTTGTTTTAGTTTTGGATCTTAGTTTCCATTGATGTCCTGACATGATCCAGAAATTGTTTACTATTGCCATACAAGGTATGCATGATTGTGGAATATTGTAATTAGATAGAAAAACCATACTCTTTCAAATTTTTAAAATTAACTTCACAGCCTGTAAATAGTAGCAGGAAGACAGTAGTGTTGACTGTTCTGCATTTGGTACTGATAGATTGTTTTTCCAGATCATCTCTAATCTGATCATTGCAGTTTGCCTGAGTAGGATTCTGCATTTAATTTTAGACCAATATGCTCAGTTTGTTTGATTTTAGATCCTAGAAAATAGTTTTGTACAGATTCAGTTTCTTTATTTTTTATAATGGCTAGTAATGGTAATATTTATTATTTTGGTGTCTTTAATGGTTGTAGTCCTGTTATCTAAGTTCTAGCTTTGACTTTTTGGATAATAATTTTAAGTTTCTTGTTTTCTGCCAATAATGATGTTATCTACATATCTTGTTGATGACTAAACAGAGAACTCAGTTTTTTGGTATTAAATAAATATTTTTAATAAGTTTTCAATACTTTGAAATATCATTTTCAAATGATATTTTAATATCTAGAAAATTGACACACGTTTCACTTGAAATACTTCAATTTTGAGAAGCTATAAGTCACTCTAATAAATTTAAAAGAACTATAAAGAATAAAAAGAATAAAGAACTATTTTATTACATACTTCTGTAATTTGGTTTAAAACTTTTAAAAATTTGATTTTCTTTCTGCTCACTCTGCTCAAATTGTTTTAACTAGTATGGCTTAAGACAAAGGAGGAAACATTGTTAATTAACTTCCTCTTGGGTAATTTGAAACACTTAGTACCTTTTTATAAAGTTAGAATAGGAATATTGTAAAGAAACTGTAAAAAAATTGAACAAAACATTAGAATTTTAATCCTGAAAAACTCTTCAATTACAGATAATTTCCTAGTAAATTTTTACAGAATTATTTAAACCATATTAAGTAAAAACAATAGACTTTTTTCATTGGTTTCTCTACTATCAAGAGTGCCCAAATCAGGCAATCAAGTTTCAATGGATGAAGATATTTTGCTTTTTCAATTGATGCTGCACCTTCATCTACCATACTTTTTCCAACATTTGTGGAGATGCATTTTTTTTTTTTACTCTTATTATTGCTTCTAACTTTTCCACATCATAATTTGCAATATTTTCTGCTCCCTACTTTTTGTTTATATTTTCTCATAGTGGTCTGCAAAAAAATGAAACTTTATTTTGTATCTAAATTCAAATTAACTACAGAAATTGCCAATGACTTCCAATCAGGCAGATGGGCTGTCAGGAAGTCAGAAAATTTCCAGAGGTGCTGTAGTGCTAGTTTGACTGGTGCCTTCCTATTCATAGATGCTGGTGCTTGCCGATATATTCTTATGCTGCTTGAATAAATCCCATCTGCCCATGCTTTTAATAATATTTTGAGTCATTGTTTGAATTTAAATGTTTATGTATTTTCTCTTGTCATTTTGGATAGGATTAAACTAAACTAAAAATGATCAGATGTATAAAGAGTGATGATATTAGCCTGTCAAATTTCAATACTTTAGCAACAGTATGCTTAGATGTACAGAAAACATTTCGGTTTNATAATATGAAGATGCAAATAATTTTTTTAGAATTGGATAAAGCATGTTTATATATTTTTAGCTTAAAATTTTGACATTTTATATCAAAAATATTAATTTCAATTTCTAACTCTAATTTTGAATAGTTGTTATATTGTTATTAAGTAAATGGTATAAAAATTGAGGTAATGCAGACTGATGCTACCTTGGATAACCGAAAACTTGGATAAAATGGATGGCCTAATTTCTTATTAAAAATTAGGAGTCATTCAAATATGATGTACTGTACATGCTGGAGAGAGGGGATATATTTTTGACAAATTGTGCTGGGGGTATTAGAATGATGTCTGAAAGATTCTCAAATTTTTCCTATTTGAACTTTTTATTTATTGAAATTATGCAAAAATATTTTGATCAATGATCACACAAAGTTCTTCCTTATTTAAATATTTTCACTTTAGTTGATGTGCTATATGAAATGTGTTCTGTTGGACATTCTCTAGTAGAACTTCTAATATGAAAGGGTAATGGCAACAATTTAATCATTACAGATAGATATCACTGAAAGATTTACTAGTATATAACATAGCACTACACCGTAAACTAAAAAGATATCAGATTCTTCTGCTTTGGTAAATTGGTGAATTTTTTTACATAATAAAATAAAATCTTTCATCTGCCAAATTGAGAATACCAACTTTTTTTTATTCACTGAAATGTTTTCAACTATATAGAAGTCATCTTCGGTAGTTATTGCATAATAGAATAGAACACAACTTTTGGAATGAACTATGGAGTTAAAAAAAAATAAACTATAGTTTTTTAAATTGTAACAATTTTGACTTTGATCCAAATACAAAAATTTTTGCAATGCACTCAATGGATTATTTTAAATGATACCTAATAAATTATAAAACTGGTTTCTTGTATCTGTATAGACTATAAATAAAATAATAACCAAAAACCTATACTGATAAAGTAAAAATGAAAGTATAGGATTTGAGCTGTTATATGTACTGTACACATATGTAATTATGCATTCAAGTAATATTTTAATTATACTGGTTACATCTATTATCTGAGATGTATTTAATTGGAGATTCAGTGTTATAGCATCATTACTATTAATGACTTAAATGCTTGAATAAAGTGTAGATGTAAATTTGCTTGAATGTTTTTTTATATAAACTCTTATATTATTCTTCAATTGATATTGGCAATCCCGAAATAACTGTCATATGTCCATTTAGTAAAGACCATGTGAAAAATGTTGGGTTCTTTTTTTTTTCTATTGCTTGTTTCTGAAATTAGTGTTGCCTTGGCAGAAAATATGAATTAATGTACCTGTACTGTAGATTTGCTTTACAAAAAATAGTTAGTTTTTAATATTGGGAGGTAGCATATCAAGTGTAACATCAGTATGAAAGGATGTCAAAAATTGGTAAAAAATATGATAGGAAGGGGGTATGTAGCCATCAAAAAGAACTTAAAATTGGTGACATTATATTTGAAATGGGTCATTCAAATATGAAAGACTTAAATGGTATTGCTTTTAAGCCTCTTTTTCTACCTTAGTGAATTTAATCTTAAATAATATTTGTCGTCACTTTATTATACAGGTAATATGCACAATAGCTTTCATGCCACTCACTCACTTTTTACATATAAAATAACTATTGTTCACTTTTAACCAATTTTTTAAAATGTTTTTTTACTTTCCCGGCTTTGTTATATATAACAGAGGGGAAAGTATGGCAATTGGGCAAAAAGTGACCCCCCCCAAGATTTTTACATTTTTGGACTTAGGACCTTGAAATGTCGAAATGCAAAAAATTCAAGTTTTTTTTTTCTGTATGTACGGATGTTAGTGTGTGGAAGGGCCACAATTTTTTTCACCCTCTTTGAAGTAATAACTTTTGTGCTTTTTGTTGAATATTTCTGAAATTTTGCAAGGAGGTTTGTATATTAGAAGGATTAATGCTATTAAATTTTGGTGGTTGAAGGTTGGGAAGATAGAGGAGTGGGTCCTGTTCATATCTCAAGTAAGGTTGGACTTAATGCTAATCTAACAAATCAAATTATCATTAACATTATTTGATGATTTTATTAGCATTTTACAATTTATTATAAAATTCATCCCTTCTCTCAAAATTAAGCTTTTTGCCATTTTATAATAATTAAAAATATAAGTTTTTTTTAAAAAAATATATAACAGATGGTGTCACCAAAATTTTAAATGTTGCAGGAAAGTTAAGCAACTTGATGCTGGATTTTTTTTAATAAGTTAGTTTTTCCTACTTGCATTTAAAGTTAATTGTTTTTACAATATTAAAAGGGGTTTTATCTTCAATTGAATTTTTTAATCTAATATCTTCCAATTTAACTGCTTATTCTAGCTGCAAAATCTATTTCCCATCTAACCTTTACATGTAAAAAAAATAATTCTTCTGAAACAGGAATCGAACAATCTACTTAACTAACCAAAAATGGACAATTCACATAACAATTGACACTGGAAGTACTCCTAACAGTTTTCTAATTTTAAAATTGAATTTTATAAGTATGCTTATAAATTATATATATATAAAATATTAAAACACAGACAGGTAAAATAATAGCCTCATTATACAGACTATTAGACAGGAACATCCCATACCATGACACAGGAAAAATAGCAAATGACCAGATGAGGTTTAGGTTTGATGGGATGCAGCAACACAACACTTAAGCAATCTGCCAGTGGTGATGTCTAGGAGGATTTTTCTAATGGGGAAACTGACCCCTATTTAGGTATTAGACATGTCAAAGAAACTCAGAAAACTCCACTTGGCCAACCCATTGGCAAACTGCAACAACAGCTAATGTTCAGTGGTTTTATCCACTTGACCACTAGTGGGCCATGATCAGGTGAGATAATGTTTAAGTTATAGTTTGATCTTCATAGTTTAATGTGGTGGTGGTATGATAAGGCTGTAGTTCATTTTTGGTGTTATTTTAAACTTTGTTTGGTTTTTTTTTCTTGTTGAATAATTGAAATTGTTAATTAAATGATTATATGAAGCAAACATTTTCACACCCATATGTATGAAAACAGTTTTTTTTCCAAAATAAAAACTCTTATGTTGAAATTCAACCCATGCACATGCTAATTTTAAGAATGAAAATGTGTATTATTGTAGTTACATATTAATATAGTCTGTCTCACATTAAAATTAAATGGTAACAGAAACAAATCATTTTTATAACATATGTTCTTATTGTTTTAAACTTTCTTTAAAAAGTCCTCTTTAGAATTTGTTTTATAGCAGTTCCATTCTTCTTTTCTGCAATATTTAGTTATGTCAGCATCATTTTTCATGAATGGTATGTCCTGGATATGTTGTCTTCTCTCACTATTTGCCCACCTTCATTTTGGACTCATAGAACCCTCAAAGAGCATGGAAGAATACCATATGTACTCATATAAAAGTCGAATGTTTTAGACCATGTTTTAAGGTCAAATTTATGGGATTGACTATTACATGGATACTATTTTTGAGGGGCTAAAATTAAGCTAGAATCCAAAGTACTGATTCAATAGCAAAAGCCCAACTGATCTTTAAATGAATAAAAACAATGAATTACAATATTACTGATTCGGCACTCCTATAGAAAATGGATCCCCTAAGTTTTTTCTATAGGAAAACAAAATTAGAAAAAAATTTTTTATCTACATGAAAATAAAATAATTAAGTGATATATTTACAAGTAAAGATGCAGCTATTTGTTTTTTAATAACTTAGGGTATTCTTCTAATTTGGAAGCAATGTAGTAATTTATCATGCCAAGGGTATTAAAGTATGATTTTAAAAGTAGATTTAAATTCTAATCAGCTTCTATATTTCAGGTGTGATGGTAAAAGTGGCAAAAAAACACAGTCCATTTTCTGTAACAGTTTTTTTAAATATGAAACTGGAATTACATGAATTTTTATATTTAATTTTCATTTTTGTTTTCAATGAAAAAAATTCTGGCAAATTTTGACCACAAATGTTGATCTGTTGTCCATGAAATACTAGACTAGGTTGACTTCTACATGGGTTCTATTAAAAATTCCAGATTTTTAGGCCAAAAATAGGAAGTCGACTTTTACATGAGATTGACTATTACTCGATTATATATGGTAGCTTGTAGTGTGCAAGGAGCAGAAAGAGTTTAAAACAAAAAAAAAATTGTAAGTATTAGCCATATGCTCAGTATAGTTGAGATTGAAAGTACTACAGATTTATGCACTTGGTACACTCGTGTCAAAATTTTTATGAATTATAAGAAAAATTAGTCACTTAGTTTTGCCATAGACAATGTGGAACCTCAAAGTTTTAATGTAAAGTTAAATTTTGTATTTTAAATATTTTTTGGGGGGATATTACTATCATCATTTTTATATACACCTTGTATATAAAATGTCTGTGATCTGATGATGAATATATGAACTGATTTCTATAGAATCCTGAAATGCATTTCTCTATTAAATATCTCCTCAAATTTTCTATACTTAAATGAGTAAAATATTTTGCATCATAGATCTGAATTAAAATCTTAATATCAAAATAAAACTAGCATTAATGATGTACTGACTTTATAGAACAAACCTAATACAGAAATAATAATGAGATGATTTTGAAATTGAAATATGTGAGAGAGAATGAAACTAGTATTGATAACATTGATTCTAAGTAAATGCATAATCATACCTTAAATGTAATGAATCAAAAATAATGGAGGGGAAATAGTGAATTTGTATTTCCTAAGTGGAGGTAATTTTTTGTAGTAGAGTAACTGAATAGTCATTGTACAAATCATAGAAAGGACCCTATAGAAATGAGTCTCAGTGGATTTGGCTGAATTTTCATTTTGTAGTTCTGGTGTTCCTGATCAAAAGGTTCCAAAGTTCAAAGTAAAAAATAGTTTGTTATCAAGCATCCAAGATACAAAAACAGCATAACTTATACATGTTGTGAAGCCCTAAATCTTTGTTTTAAAATATAAAATGGCGTATCCCAACACAATTCCTTTCCAGCTATCTGCAGAGTAGGTCTCTTAAGAAAGTGTGTGCTTTGCTATGTAGCACATGGATGCCTATCTATTACTTTGGTATAAACCAAATGGCATGAGAATCAAACTCATGTATCACATAATGATTTCCACAAGAAAATCCAAATAACATGACAAACATCAATATTTTGAAAATATATTTTTTATTTTGAAACAAAAATGACTTAGGTCTTCAATATGTATGAATTACTGTTTTTTCGTCTTTGATGCTTAATAATTCAAACTTTTTTATCTGTGTCTATGGAAACTTTTGATCAGGTCCACTAGAACTACAATATATCAGATTCAGCTAAATCCACTGAGACCCATTTCCCATAAGGTGTGTGCAGGGTGCATCAGATGACTTATAGATGCAAATTTTCTTGTTTTATTTTATTGTTATTCAATTAATAAAATAATTGAGTACCTTTTTTAAAAACATATTAAATGTCAAGTGAAAATGGAGAGAACTTGGCATTGAAATTTAAAAATTATATGAAATGCCTGTGATATAAACAATGCTTGGATATATATTTTGAAAGTTCTTCTTTATGAAAAGCTGTAAATTAAATTGTTATAATCTTAATAGTAGTATTTTATATAGTTATATAAAATTATAAAATAAAATAAAATGTATGATTTAATGTGAAATAGTTTAATTTTCCAGCAATTTGGAAAATATTTTCCTCATAGAAAACATTTAAATTTTTTTAAAACTTTTTAATAATAATTTAGCTGCTGATTGTTTATTTTTGAGTATTAAATTTTTAAAGATCAATCTCTAGTACTCAAATTGAATACTAAGAATGAAATTAAAGAATGCAAAATTTCAAATCAATTTTTTATGTCCATTTTATTAGAATCAATTAATGTCTTCATATTTGATACTTCACCATTATTAGTGTGTTTGTTTTTTTTAATCAACAGAAATTGGCTGCTTAATTCATACAATATTAATATAGAAATGATATTTTTTTTGTTTTTTCATTTTTTATGAAGAATAAAAAATATATTTGTATAAAAATGCTTATAGAAACAAGAAAAACAATTTGATAAATTATTGAAAGTGAACTTAAATACAGTCAACCCCCCTATAACACGGGTTCCTATAGTTTGGATTCCTATATCACGGCAAAAAAATTGTGACAGTATTTGTACAAACATGCTAAAAAAACTCCTATAATTCGATAAAATGTCATTGCTGACTCGTGTCACGACAGGATTGGTCGAATCTAGACCAATAGCGGATATTGCACAAACCGTTGAGTTTAAACGAGCAGCGGACCTACCAAAAACCATTTATTATTTAACGTCCATAAAAATTATATTTATATTAATGATGTCTCTAAAGTTCAGCTAATTTTTCGCAAAGAAATAATTTATCAGGAAGTACGCGAGTGCCATTCGATGACAAGCTTTACGACGAAAACAAGCTTAAGCAATGGCGTAGTCAAATGGTGCACACTCGGTAGGTAATCCTACAATTTTTTGTTTATAGCATACTTTATATGGATTATTCCCAAAAAATTATACGTGTTTTGGAAATGTTGAGTCGAATTAGTCTAGAATCGATTTAATTTTATGGAAGAAAACCTTTCAAACAGCCGTAGTCTGTAAACTGCATACGTACCAGGCTGTGATTGGCTGGACTCATAGAAAATGGATTCATAAAATCCAGAACATATCTACAGTGTTATAGGGGGTTGACTGTACATAGATTCCCAAATTCTAACAAGTGTGGTGAGATTTTCTGAAAATAAAGCTTAAATAATTTTAAAAAATCGTTCACTGGCATACCCAGTGGTGGATTTATGGGGCAATGGGGGGTGATCACTCCCTTGAGCACTTCTATTAATAAAAATCATATACAAATAATTATTATTAAAATTTTGCATTGAAATGTAATTTTTGAAGTAAAAATGTTCATTACAGTGTGTGATTTTACAAGGATTAAAAATTTACTAAAATTTAATATATTTCTCTGCATCTTGCTCCTTTATTTGTAAATTATTAGTTAGGCCTGTAGAACAATATTAAATTTTTTCCCCTGTAAATTTTAATGGTTAAGCAATAAAATGTTTGACAAAATTTATCATTACATGTTATTTTAGGTTATATTAAATAAATAATTTATTAAAGCAACTGAAAATAAAAAAAGGTAAATTTGCCCCCTGGAAGATTTTATGAACCTTCCACTGGGCATACCACATACATCAGTTGACAAATCATATATAATTGCATACAATATTTGGCATTGTAGTAGACATTCTTAGCATTACAAGTATTGCATCTCTTACTGACCATTTATATTGAAATATTATTAACTATGAGACTTTTGATTTCTTGATAATGTGATCACTAGCACTATCAATTTGAATCTATTTGTCTTGAATTGGAGGAAAGAAATATTTCTTTTCTCCAATTAATTCAATTAGTAAGTAGTTGAATAATTAAGGTGATGAACTTGACAGCAAAAACTCAAGGTGAATCACATTCTTGTTTTTGCCTCCGTATTGAGTGGAAAGGAGTACCTATGCGTTTTCTGTGGGAGAGGGAGAAATATCTTTAGAACCTTTAGTTCTGAAATATTTAATGAAATTTAAATTTTAGTTTCCTTTACATAAAATAACAGATCTGTTTTTTT
Organism: Centruroides sculpturatus; assembly: GCF_000671375.1. NCBI lineage: Eukaryota > Metazoa > Arthropoda > Arachnida > Scorpiones > Buthidae > Centruroides > Centruroides sculpturatus. The sequence continues at coordinate 579,408 of NW_019384409.1, read as the reverse complement.
TTAAATTAATATTTATGTATTATATTAAAATTTAATAACAACTTAAGAATTACAAAAAATATATTTGTATTATTTGTAATTTGTTACATTAATTCAGTTAATTAAAAATTTTGATAGTTTCTTTTTTAACAGCTTTAGTAGCAACTCTGTTGGAAAATTTAAATGTTTGCATGTATTTATATTAATGGGAACATCTATTATGTTTTTTTTTAAGATATTAAAATTTTTTTTTTCTTCATTAAAATGTTAATCATAAATTTATGGTTTCTATAACTTCAAATTGTTTTGAATACAATATTGATATAATATGGGGACTATCTCTTGAACTAATTAACCTCTTATGAAATACTGTAACCTTTTTATTTTGCATATTTACATTAAATTGTGAGTTCACAAAATTCTCCAGGTTTATGAAGGAATTTATAAATGCTTTATCAAAGATTTTCCTACAGATGTTCTCTTAAATATTGGACTCTATCTGTTGCAAAGTGGTTTCAGTTCTGTTCTTAAAGTCCTTCACAGAAAAGTACAGCTCCTTCATATATGATTTCTTGTGTGGATATGATGTAAGGTTGGATAATGATGCAGTGGATATAGGGTTGTGGATCATTCAATAGATCAAAGTGTCCTGGACAATGTATGTCTGAAAAGTTTGCACCTGTTGACCATAGTGAGGAGGTGAACTACTTTGCTGAAAAATGTTCCTACTGCAGCAGTTAGAGAATAAGTACAACAACTCCAAGTCAAGATAAGTGTTTCCAGTCACTGTTGCCTCCCAGAAGGAAAAAAATGTGCTACAAATTGTCACACAGAAAACGTTCACTTTTGAATATACTGTGTTATTAAAGTGCTCTACCATGATACAAATAGGTTGTTTCCCAACGTTTGATATCCTGATGGTGTACCTTATCAGAGATTAAACATGTCTCATTACTAAAAATAGTTTTTAAAAATGTCACTTTTTTCCAGATAAGCCAGTAATAGCATCCACTGCAGACAAGGACACATTTTAATGATGATCTTGTTTGCAATGGATGGATTGTAGCAATTGCAATATATATTGCTCTGTTCAGCTCATGCAAAATTCTCTACACTATAGTCTGGAATAAGTTTAGATAAAGGCATACAGACAGATTTCTATGAACTCCTTTGGTAGGCTTGTCAAACTGTCTACAGTCTGTACAGCTACATTTGGAAGTCCTTACCCAAGCTGACATTGCATTATACAACTAGTCTTAGGAAATTGTTTGTTTGAACCATTCTGATTATTTTTGCATCTGGAAAGCATTACTAACATTTTATGCTGTGCTTTTGTCATTGACCCAGTTTTGTACAGATAAAAGCAGCATAAAGTACATTGATCTGAGAATGGTACCATTTTTTGAAATTACTTCCCATGACTGGATTGTAGAGGTATACATGAACATTTGAATGGTTTTTATCAAAAATTCTTTATCTTTGATAATGAATTATTAATATTATTGATTTCTTTTGAAAAGATATTGCAGATATCTATATAATAATGAACTTCTCTTAAATTTCTTTTAACAATCTTTTGACACATTAAAGTGTCACGATAGAAAAGCATAAAATATCACACTGGGCCAAGCAGTTTTTACTGGTCTAAGTACAATTTTCATTTCCACAGACTATGCTCTATTTCCATTACATTTATATGGCTAGTGTATTGCTCCAAAGTAACAGTACAGAATTTAATGTATAGTGTTTCATTTCTGCAACATAGCCTGGGTAACTTGCTGGGTGTATTGTATATTTGCAATGCATGTTATGAAAATAAACATATTTCATAATTCCTTAAAATGCAGTTATAGCTAAAGATTAAAAGGAAATACATAATTAAGATGTAAATTTGTATTAGGGATGCTATTGAATCCCATTAAAATATCTTCTAGTCTATTCATAATTTCTCTGAAATGACTTAACAAAAATTAATGAAAAACACTAGATAGATTTATTAATGATTTGAAATAATTTTGGCCTCATTGGTGGTTTTATTGTTAATAGTAAAATTTGGAAAATTATTAATAAAATTAATTTTTTTAGAAAATACTGAAAAGGAAAAGCTTGAAAGAATTTGAAACCTTAATTCTAAAATAACAGGCAAGTTAAATTTTACTGGTTATACCATCAAAACACTACTGAACTGATACATTATTAATTTTTCAAAATTATCTTTGTTTGTTTATTTAAATAATTCAAGTTCTTTGAATATGAAACATATGTTAATACTGCAATTTTATTTATATTTAAGAGAATTTGTAATATAAACATTTTAATATTACTCATATCTTGATTAAATTTGCTGGGTTTTAATTATAAATAAAATTTAAATTTGTTTATAATAATTTAATTTTTATCATATTTATAATTCTTTTTGAATTGTTTTACTGATTTTAGAAGTAATAACGAAGTAAATTCTGTGCAATATTTTACTATTAATAACTAACAAATATATGAGAGAAATTTAAAATTCAAAGAGTATATTCAACGAATTTCAAACTGAGTTTCAGTCTCATTCAAGGAATTTATACTTTGACATTTTCAGTAAAGAAGTTAGAAATCTTCAATCTGAAAGGACACTTTCAGATTGAAGATTTTATTAAAATTAAGAGCCGTTTCAACAATAAAACTCTAAGGACTATACTAGACACAATGGACAAAATTCAACTTAGGCCATAAACCACCAATAAACTTGTATATCATCTTAGAGTTCCACATATAACAAAGATTTATATTTATGACTTATTAAAAGAACAAAGGGCTAACTGATACATGACTGGCTAGTCTTGGAACTCTTTGGCCTACCTTGTACCAACCCCAAAACCAACCAAACTAAGAGCTGTTTGTTACACATTACATCATATTTTTCAAAATAATTAATATTTTTGCTATTACATTACATTATGTAAATATGAATTTCAGGACAATTGTCTGAAGAACAAACTTTTATTAAATTGACCTAACAGGAAATAATAACAAGTATATTAAAATGATATTGTTAAAGTTTAGCTTCATATTTTAACAATCTAAATTGTTTGGCATGCTTTATTATTCAAATCTGGTGCTTGAGTCTTGTACAAATGCATGAAGTATGTTTCATACTATTGCTCACTGAATAGTGGATTTGATATTGCATCTAATGCAGACATTTACAAGGAGAGCCTGTAGGCAATTGCACTTTGAGATTTACTCTTATTCTTTGCTTTTTATTTCTAATAATAAAAACATTTTACAAAATCTGTTTTTTTGCTTTATATTTTAATAGTTATGCTGAAGTAACTCCCTTCTGTTTATTAATGTCATGCTTGTGGTCCTTCTAGTTCTCCTTTAAGCCATATGCAGATGGATTATTTGGAAGACCATGTTTTTTTAACTGTGTATATTGCACTATTTTCATGAAGAAAATGATTAGGAACAAATCTGTTTAAAGAATATAATTTTAGTGGATCTATTTTGATTTAATTGATCTAAATCACACATGGTTAGGACCCAAGACAAAATTCTGCAGGTGCCCTTGATTTAATATTTTCTAATTAGAAACTTCATATTTCTTATTAACTAGATATATCAATAGATTAGAACATGTTTGGCATTAGAAATGCATTATTTTTTTCTTTTATATTCAAAATTTTCTTTATAAAAATTATTTTATTTTTGATTTTTATTAAGAAATTTAAAAATCTGAAAATTCATAGACTTCAGAGGGCTTTAGTTTAGTTTATTTTTCTAATCTAATCTAATTTTAAAGATGATGATATACTAGCCACTGTCTGTGATAACTTACTGAACTAATTACTACACTTTTAACAATGGAATTTTAGAAGAATACTAGCATTTTTGACCTGGTTATCTGATCATCCTCAGGCATCAAAGCCAAATGTCACTGTTCAATCATGTCAGACTTTATGAACAAGCGCTTTCCATTTTTTGTGATCCATTTCAGTTTTGCTTTGATAATTAATCCAGTATTCCATTTGGAAGTGGGCTTTTTTTATTGGACAATTCCTCTAATCATATGAGCATAATAATTCTTTCTAGTGAATTTGACTGTATGATGTGACCAAAATAAGTTTGTTTTAGTTTTGGATCTTAGTTTCCATTGATGTCCTGACATGATCCAGAAATTGTTTACTATTGCCATACAAGGTATGCATGATTGTGGAATATTGTAATTAGATAGAAAAACCATACTCTTTCAAATTTTTAAAATTAACTTCACAGCCTGTAAATAGTAGCAGGAAGACAGTAGTGTTGACTGTTCTGCATTTGGTACTGATAGATTGTTTTTCCAGATCATCTCTAATCTGATCATTGCAGTTTGCCTGAGTAGGATTCTGCATTTAATTTTAGACCAATATGCTCAGTTTGTTTGATTTTAGATCCTAGAAAATAGTTTTGTACAGATTCAGTTTCTTTATTTTTTATAATGGCTAGTAATGGTAATATTTATTATTTTGGTGTCTTTAATGGTTGTAGTCCTGTTATCTAAGTTCTAGCTTTGACTTTTTGGATAATAATTTTAAGTTTCTTGTTTTCTGCCAATAATGATGTTATCTACATATCTTGTTGATGACTAAACAGAGAACTCAGTTTTTTGGTATTAAATAAATATTTTTAATAAGTTTTCAATACTTTGAAATATCATTTTCAAATGATATTTTAATATCTAGAAAATTGACACACGTTTCACTTGAAATACTTCAATTTTGAGAAGCTATAAGTCACTCTAATAAATTTAAAAGAACTATAAAGAATAAAAAGAATAAAGAACTATTTTATTACATACTTCTGTAATTTGGTTTAAAACTTTTAAAAATTTGATTTTCTTTCTGCTCACTCTGCTCAAATTGTTTTAACTAGTATGGCTTAAGACAAAGGAGGAAACATTGTTAATTAACTTCCTCTTGGGTAATTTGAAACACTTAGTACCTTTTTATAAAGTTAGAATAGGAATATTGTAAAGAAACTGTAAAAAAATTGAACAAAACATTAGAATTTTAATCCTGAAAAACTCTTCAATTACAGATAATTTCCTAGTAAATTTTTACAGAATTATTTAAACCATATTAAGTAAAAACAATAGACTTTTTTCATTGGTTTCTCTACTATCAAGAGTGCCCAAATCAGGCAATCAAGTTTCAATGGATGAAGATATTTTGCTTTTTCAATTGATGCTGCACCTTCATCTACCATACTTTTTCCAACATTTGTGGAGATGCATTTTTTTTTTTTACTCTTATTATTGCTTCTAACTTTTCCACATCATAATTTGCAATATTTTCTGCTCCCTACTTTTTGTTTATATTTTCTCATAGTGGTCTGCAAAAAAATGAAACTTTATTTTGTATCTAAATTCAAATTAACTACAGAAATTGCCAATGACTTCCAATCAGGCAGATGGGCTGTCAGGAAGTCAGAAAATTTCCAGAGGTGCTGTAGTGCTAGTTTGACTGGTGCCTTCCTATTCATAGATGCTGGTGCTTGCCGATATATTCTTATGCTGCTTGAATAAATCCCATCTGCCCATGCTTTTAATAATATTTTGAGTCATTGTTTGAATTTAAATGTTTATGTATTTTCTCTTGTCATTTTGGATAGGATTAAACTAAACTAAAAATGATCAGATGTATAAAGAGTGATGATATTAGCCTGTCAAATTTCAATACTTTAGCAACAGTATGCTTAGATGTACAGAAAACATTTCGGTTTCTATATTTCAAAAGTAATTTTCAACAATATAAAAATGATTAAATACATAACTATAATTCTAAAATTTAAAAAAGAATTAAAAATAATGTTAAAAATTTAATAATTTAATTTTTAAGAAGTTGGACAGTGGAGGTTGTAAGTTTTTAATTTTTTTAAAAATTTTAGAATTATAGTTATACATTTTTAATCCATTTTTAAATAAGTAATGATCCCATTGTATAATTTAAGTTTGTATTTTAAATATAAAAATGATCCAAATTTCAACAATAATGTATTAATGAAGTCTCTTTTGCGTAAGCAGTAGTGACTTTACCCCATAAGTTGTGTTGAAAAACAGTGCTGCTACAAATGGGGGGAAAAATACATCTTGTCTCAAGTCACTTGAAATAACAGTAATTTTACTGAGATTTTAAAAAATAGTATTAGGATTTAAATTTCAAAATTTATTATTTAAAAATTTTCTTAATTGTATTTATTTTTTTAAAATAATTTTTACATTTGTACAAAACTTTTAAAAATTTGATTTTCTTTCTGCTCANATAGTATTATTACAAAGAATTTTTGGAACGAAAGTTAGACTAGATTGTTTGAAACACTGTCCATTTGTGATACAGATGTCATATAGTGTGTTATAAGATAGTACAAATATTTCAATGTATAAATCTATTTCTAGGTCCATATATGCTAGGAATAACTGTGTAGTAGTCAAAAATAAACTGAAATTTTGATGTTATCTAGAAATAGCTGTAATTGCAAGCACATACATGTTCAAACATTTTTTAGACATGTCAATACTTATTTGACATAGGTAGATGTCTATATTTGGATGGATTTGAACAGTAGTTATCAAATTTATTGATCTGCAAGCCAGTTAAACTGAATCGCAGATAAATTGTGGACCACATGTTCCTGTCCATTTCTTATACTACAAATATCATTATCTATAATGAGTGCCAAAATATTTTGTCTATCTAGTAGCCTAACATAAGAAATGGATGATAAATGTTGTTTTCTCTGTTTGCCTTATCTCTGTTTTTGGGAGCAACATTGCTATTCTTAGTATGGGAAAGTTGAAAAGTTTATTGAGCAAAAGATAAGATTTGTTAAGTGTAGATTGAATTTTGTCAAAATTAAAGTCTGAGATCATGGTCCATACTGGGAGATAATAATCTGATAGACTGAATATTGGTGAGAAAGAAAGAATATAGTTTTTCAAGTAGGAAATTGATTTGCAATTGTGCTTAAGCACCCTTCTCCTGATTGAGAAAGTTTCTTTAAGTAGATGCTGAAGTAGATGTGACTGTTAAAACTGAGTTTTAAATCAAAGATGATGCCTAAATCATTAAAAGTATCTAAATAGAAAAGTTGTTGGCCAGAAATGTAAAAGTTAGGAGAATGATTAAGCGAATAACACATAATAAAGGTTATTGGTAAATCGATCTTAAGAATATAATGTAATAATAAATTAATCAGGGAAGAGACATTGTGCTGTAAGGCAATAAAATAATTCTAATTTCAAAGTCATTAATGTAGACTAGCATTTTTAAAGAACAGTGGGAAAAAATATTGGTGAGATAAGTGCTAAATAAGAGTACTGAGATGCAAGCCTTGAGAAATTCCAACTAGAGGAGAAAATAGAGCAAATGAGAAATCATCCAGGTGCATAGTGTAAGTATGGATTAAGAAGTAATTATTGTAGTAAATCTGGGAAAATGTCAAAAGAGTCGTGTAAGATATTTAAGGTAGTGAGAATAACTGAATCAAAGGCTCGTGTGATATCAAAGTAAATGATGTAACAAGATTTTTTTAGATTCAAAGCAGTTAAGGATTTTATATTGGATTTGGATGAAGTGGAAACAGTAGATTTATGTTTAATGCCACAGTGTTGATTGTAATCCAAGTTAGATGTAATATGAAAATAATCATATAGGCACTGTTCATAAAGTTTCAATAAAGTGGAAGTGTGTGTAATTGAATGATTGTTGTTTTTTGAAATTGCTATTAAATGCAAATTTTGCACTGCCAAGGAATGGAACTTGTTACTAGAACAATTTTAGCTAATTTATCTGCTGTTTTTGAAAGAATTTATCAGCAGATAAATTTTTATCATTATGCTAGGGATTGCAATGGAGCTAAAGTTGGATATATTGTGCATTTTTAATGAGAATAAAGGTGAATTATAAGTAACCAGAGATAAAGTAAGGGATTTGTAATTGACTACTTCATGAAGTTGAAAGTATCTGCTTTTTAGGTTGTGATATATTTTGTAAATTTGTATTCCCACCCAAACAAATCATGAATCCAATGCCAATATCCATAAGCATGATCTTGGGGGAAAGAAGCTTATGTTTCTGCTGCATTGGTGTAAAAAACATCTGATGGTTGTCCTTGGAGTTGACTTTGCTATAAATAACATGTCAACAGATTGTTTGAATTACTTGAAAATGTATTTGAAGTGCTTGTACACACTATAAGCAATATGGGTGTTTTCAGATAATGCTGTTGATTGTGGCTAGTTACCAGAGTTCCTTTATTTCAAAAAAATCCTTTATTTTAGCAAAACTGTCCTTGTTCTGTATTGAAACAAGAAAGAACACAATTTATCCTTTTTATTTTTCAATGTCTGTTTTATGATGGCAATGGTGGATTTCCAGTCATACCTATCCTTTTATAGATATGTATATACCAGGGGGTGTTGTGTTGAATGTAAGTTAAAGTGCTATTCTGAGTGCTGATATGATTCTACCAAGTTTAATATATATGTTATTAAAATTAGTCCAGTTATAACAGACTTCAAAAATGTATAATTTTGAAGTTAAGTTGTTAATTGAATTATGTTCTTGCATGTGAAGCACTTGAATAACACATAGATGGCCTCATGGAGTGTAAATGCATGTGCTGTAATAGAAATATACAAACAAGAGATTTGTTTTTAATGTACCATGACCTTTACTGAATTATGACTTCCATTTAGATGTATAATTAATAATTAAAATATAATTTTTACTACATTTCTATACAGAGTTCCACTGAAAATCATTCTGCGTTCCATAAGTTGCCAATCCCTGGTATACTGTAGATTGATATGTAATCAATCTATATACTTTACTATAGAAAGCTATGATTTATCATTAAATAAATTTTAAATTCTAAATTTATAAATATTTGCAAGTTTTGGTTTAGTTTAAATAAATAATCAATATGAAAATTAAATGCTTCTACTTGATTTGTATTATGTCTTCAAATCTTTCAGCTCAAATTTCATCCACTTCTAATTAAGATAGAGGGCTGAAACTTTAAGGATACAAATCTGATGACAATGCATTTTAATGATGTTTCAGATTCCACCCCAAAACCCAATAAACATAATCAAATGTATAATTTAATCAGTAATATCAATTGGTCATGGATATTTTGATGTGTGTATATAAATATGTTGTAATGATTTGGCAGTTGAGCCATCTTCACCACATACAATACCTCATTCTGAAAAGCATGAATAAAAATACAGTTTAATTGGTAATCCTACTTGTAAATATTGTTTCAAATGCATCTGTTTAATTGCATTGTAGTGATGTAAAAGCGTTTTTTCTAAACTTTTTATATTAAAATTGTTTTTAAATCAAAATCTAAAAAATATAAACAGTGCATTTAATTATTAACTAAGAAATAGTTCAGTTTTACTTTTTTGGGGTGGGACTGGGTAGAGTAAAACTTGGAGAATGTTGGCATTAATCATTTTTAATTGTCCTTTTAATCCAGCCACAGAAATCTGGCAACCTATGTACAGCAGAATCAGTTCCAAGGACAGTACAATTTTCACTTCTGTCATGTGACAAAACAACTACCCAATGAAACTCACTCCTGCCTTATTGTCATTGTGGCTGAACTGAACTTCATATAACTGTTTATTATGACAGCTTTAAAATAATCCCCCACCCAAACAGAATACACTGTTGTTTATTTTTGATAGTTTTACAAAGTAATTCATTATATTTAAACAAAAAATTTTTTATTAAAAGTGCTACTAAATAAATTTTTCTTCAGTTTAATGGTTTATCTTAAATTATTAGTGTTTGACTTTTGACTTTTTTTTAGATATATATATAATTTAATTATATATAAAAAATTATTTTTATATATGTAAAAATAACTGTCTGTATTTGGTTTCTTCAATTAGTAGCAAGTGTGTGTGTCCCTCATTGTGGTGTTTTGACTGATTTGAAAGTGTTTTTTTAATTCTTTTATAAAGTGACCTGGTGGTAGAACCTATGTGATAAAAATCATTGAGATTCTTGTTTAATTGCTGAGTGTGAATTCCAGATTTAAAATGGAAATCCAGTTTGTCTGTATCACTATGAAGAATATTCATTACTGTAGGTACTCTTCTAATGCCCAAATTAATATTGCATTTTCTGGTGTAATTAGAAGCTAACATGGTCAAAACTGACTGGGGATTGCTAAAATCTTTTGACTATTTTTCTTGGCCAAGTAAACTACATCCTTTTGTTAAAATCTTGTAGTGGCAGCTTTTGACATTGCTTATAACATTAAGGGATTCTGAAAATAAATATGCTGCCCAGTTTTGCTTATTGTAATGAAAAAATTTATATACAGTAGAGCATCGATTATCCGACTCAATTGGGGACTGGGGTTGGTCGGATAACCGAAAAATATGAAAAAATACATTATTAATATAGTATATTATTATATCTCATGTAATTAGTATATCGCTATTAACCTACTTCGCATTGAATTTTCATCGATGTTAAGCCTAACAAAAATTTTTTAAAAATAATAATCGTCACTATTGTATCGTTAAAAATTAGAAAATTAAGCCTCGTTTAAATACTGGCTCTCTTTCATGGTTGAGCCATGTTGCCAGCTAAAACACATAAAAGTACTATTACAGTAGCCAAGACATAGCCAAATATTGTAGTGCCACATCACTAGCGGACATTTGAATTTGCCAACTAGAACGTGGTCGGTTAACCGATGTGACGGTTAATCAGGGGTCGGATAATCGATGCTCTACTGTATAATATGTTGACACCCAATAATTGCCCATTTTTTTTGAAACTTACTAAAATCATAAGTTTTTTTTTTAAACAGTTGATAAAATATCTAATGAAAGCAATAATTTATATTCTCCAGTATATGCTATGAGACATTTTATGATATGATAGAGAAATAAAGCTTCACATTTTAAATTCACTTAGATCATTAACAATACATTGTTTTTTCATTTTGTCATGTTCTAATTTATCCTAATATAGTTGAAAACATAAGATACTACCATATTTTACAGTATATAAGATGCAACATTTGTCCAAAAAAGGTTCAAAAATCATCCTGCATCTTATATGTGAAGTTTTAATCTCCCATAGACTAATGAATTTCCCAAACAGTCTTCAGTAGGCTATAGATCAGCAGTTACCAACTGGGGTTTGTAGACCATTGATGGTCCACAGACCCCAGTTGGTGATCCATGGAGAAATTTGGATGTTGATCCAACTCGAGGTTATGCAAAGTATTACAAAAGAAATGCAAAATGCTTGGTTGTTTTTTCCTTCACTCATTGGGAGTTTATTTGAATCTAAAATCAAACACAAAATGACTGTTTCTAATAAATAATAATGTCCAATAAATCAATAAATAATCAACAATAAATAATGCTGTGCATGTGATTGTTGTTCTTAGTGAAAAAGAGACAAGAACCCATACTTATTTCAAACAAGCAGCAACAAACTTCACGCTAATTTGTAATAATAATAATGAATAAATTCAGATAAATAGAATTGCAATTTGCAAGTGCACATAAATTAGTTAAATTCACTAAAATAATTTGTGGTATTAAAAAATTTTTTTAATCTTGTAATCATGTTTAAACTTCATGTGATATTTTGACAGAATGAATAAATTCTGATTTTATTAAAAATGTAATATTTAACTAATGAAATTACTTTGTGCTGTTATTGTAATATGATGTAATTTCTCTTTTATGGTATTTATTTAATAAAGCTTAGATTAGATTTTATTATTTAGAAATAGTTAATAATTTATGTAATAAAAAATGTTTTCTATAGATTGTAACTTAAATATAATTAATTGAAAAACTGTTTTAATTTTGAGTCTGATCCCTTTAAGATCAATTAGTTTTAGTGTTATATTAAATTAATATAATATAATCCTTTTTAAATATCAACTCCATAATTACTAACAGGACCAAAAATAGACTAAAATGGGATATAGAAGTCTGATGTTTAGTGATGATACATTTTAGTCTCAGATTTTTATCATTAGATCAATATTCCATTAAAAATGAATGTAAAATGAAATGAGCAAAGAGCTTTTTGAAAAATGACAAAATGTATATTTAGATTTTTTTACAATTTAAAAAAATAAGATGCATTGTATATTTGCTTAACATTGTGATTTTAAATTTTATTATTTTAAATATGAAAATAGTAATTTTTAATTATCATTTATTTTTTAGACATGGAAAACATTATTCACTTGGATGGTCAAAGCACTCAACCTGGTGGAAGTAGGAGAGATGGTACTAAAGAGGTGACACTTACAGATTGTAAATCCGATGAACATATAGAGAGACAAAGGCTCTCTAGAAACTCTAAGACAGATGAAAGTCCTCTTCCAGAGGCTGCCTTAGATTCAGCCCTTCCAAGTGACAGTGATCACAATTTTGATCATCATAGTTCTGAAGAGGAGTTAGAAGTTATAAACAGTGCAAGTGTTCACCAACAGAGGAACTGTCAATATCCAGAAAAGAGAAAGTGGTCTCAAGCAAATCGTTTAAGTCTTGGTGAGAACTCATGTTCATCTGATGATGAATTACGGGACCTTATGTGCATTTCAGCTCCTGTGGAGTTTCGATCGTCCCCACCAGCCAACGTCCATAAACCAAGTCATTCACAATCACCTCCACCAAAGGTATTCCATTCTTCGGCAGCAAATATCCCACCAATTGAACTGTGTTCGGTTTCACCGAGAAAAAGACATCGTCGGACACCAACTGCAACTAGTGGTGCAAATGTCCAACGGCCATGTTTGGACTTTGAAAAAATGCAGCAGGTGAGTAGTTTTTTTAATATTTATCATTTGAATTTAAATATATATTGAAGCAATTTTAATTAACAATTTAATTTTATAAATTTTTTTTCTAATGTCAAAACTGTTCTGCAATGTTGTGTTAATAATTAAAAAATTTACATAATATGCTGTCTGTTTCAATATAAGCAAGATTCTCTGTGGAGAACTTTTTACAATAAACTTCATTTTATAACATATTTTGTTTCAAAATTGTTTAATATTTCAGAAGTTTAAATGCTTTGCTTTTTATATATTGATGAATAATTATTGTTTGTGAACTGATTTCTGTGGATTTTTTTTAATGGAGCTTTGTTTAAATGTTGAATGCTTTTAGATATAGTAGTTTAGTTTATAGGTTTCTTTTTGGATTCTTTTTCTTCCAATACAATTATGTGTTATGCATTATTCTGAATTTCCAATGTTTAGGAATAAGTTGTTATAATAATAACTATGTAAGTGAGACATTCATTTTATAATTGCTCTTTGTAAATTTGATGATTTATTGTGTGAATAAAATCATGTTTATAGGAGAGAAACAATAAATGCATGAATATTTTTGTTCATTCTTAAATTAATGTTATACTATTTTCATGTGCCATTGGTTTTTCCATTCTATTTTAAATGAAATTAATCAGAAATAAAGTTTATTTGAATAACTTACTCTTAATGAATATTTTGTAACCAGAAGTTCTGAAGTATAGCTTGATTCAAGGTTAATTTGTAGGAACTTAATTTAGAAAATTTTTTAAATAAATTTTATTATGTTGCTTGGAATTTAGCACCTAGAATTTAAGTAAGAATTATTTGGGGAAATATCATTATTTGAACATTTTTAATGACTTATAGATTGTAGATTAATATTTTAAAATCATTGCTTTCTAATTTCAAAACATCATTAATCTAGTCTAAATTATTGAAGGAAAATATTTTTGAAGATTTCTAGTTTAGACATAGCTAATAATTAATTTCAATGAAAATCAGATTCAAAATAGTCCAATTAAGTTGATTTGTTTCTTTTATATTTATATATATAAATTGTAATTCATTATTCTGCTTATTAGCATTAGAAAAAATTCTGAATGTTGTTTTTTAATTATGAAAAATTGATTTTTAGTGTCTGAATTTAAATTACTACTTAAAAATAGTTTATTCTGCAGTTGAAATTTTATAAAGTAATAGTCTTAAGTACAACTACGATTATTACAGAAATGTTTTTTATGCTAATGAATAAAATATTCAGTTTAAGTAAATAACTATTGCTTTTAACTTTTAAAAATTAATTGAAATCATAACTTTAGTGACACTGCTGTTTTTCCTACTATACTATACTATTTATGAATAAAACAAGTAAAGAATAAAATGACTATAAATTTGTGATTTTTGAGATAAATTTTACAAGCCAGAATTTGGATTTCATATATCATCTCTAATTAAAAAGACGATTTTATCATTTATTACCTGACATCAAATAAAATTTGGTTAAATTTATGTTAATAGTTATTTGTCAATAACTATTAATATAAATTCTAAGCATTTCATAAATTGGAGTTTTGGGTGTTAAAACTTTCAATTTTTTATTATTATTATTGAAGATGAAAAAAAGTAAAATTACTTTAAATTATACATAAACAATAAAATGTACTTATCATTTTTAATCATGTATTTTAGTAACTATTTTCAGTTAAGGTCAAGGAATTGAATGTTTAGATTGGGCTTTATATAATAATGTTAATTTCATTTTTTAATTTGAAATGAGATTATGCATAAAAAATTTAATAATAGTTTGAGGAAAAAAGTTGTAATTATTTTAGAATTGAATTCAAATATGTTTTTGAATGTTTGGATATTTTTATATTTTATTATTATTACATATTTTGATGGGTATTTAGCAGATTCTTATTCTTAAAATCTAATTATTTATATGAAAATTCAGGATTAGATAAAATTGGATTGTCATTTATTAAATTTTTAATAAATTATGGAGAGGATTATATAAGAAATTGAATTAATGGTAAATAATAATTGATTCAAATAGGTAAATAAGCTAAAAGTTTTATTTCAAGTTGTCATCTTTTATTACAGTTAAACATTTTTTTGGGGGACTTTAGTTCTTACNAAGTTTGAAAAATATCAATTTTGTTATTTATTGACTTTTTTTCTTTTTAAGAAAATAATTTTATCCCTCTAGAAAATTGTCTATTCAACTACAATTTAAATATAAATCAATATGAAGCAATTATAATTGGAAGAATTTGCATATGGTTTCATTTTAAACTTTCTAGATTTGTTTTGAATTTGCCAAGGAATTTTTTAGTGTCAGTGTAGTATAGCAAGTTTTAGTCTAACTGAACATTTTCTTTAAATAAAACAGTTCATATTGAAAGATTTTTTTTTCAAAATGTAATTAAATTTTTAATAAATTATGGAGAGGATTATATAAGAAATTGAATTAATGGTAAATAATAATTGATTCAAATAGGTAAATAAGCTAAAAGTTTTATTTCAAGTTGTCATCTTTTATTACAGTTAAACATTTTTTTGGGGGACTTTAGTTCTTACTTGATGGAGATCAAAGTCTACAAAAATGTCTGCCTGTAATGAAAACAAACCTTCTTGAAATAGATCGAAAGTTTCATTTGTATAATCTAAGATGTTCTGCAAGTGATTGTGTAGTATTAGGTCTTTGTTCTGGGATATTATTTTTAAGGTTTTCTCTCAAAATTACAAACATAGGATTTTCAGAATTTACCTTATGTAATTGAAAGTTGATATGCAAGTCACAGCAAGTGTATCAGTGTTAGTTTTCATTACAGAAATCTATAAATTTGTACTGTTGCAGTGTTAATATTAATTTTAATAAAATTTAACACATTATTTTTTACTAATAATTTTTAATTTGTATGTTGGTTCATAAAATATGAATTACAAACTATTTCATAAATTAATTAAACTTCAAGATATAGAACTTGGTTCTTGGCAAATTAAATATCTAAATATTTAAAATTTCACAATAACTGGTGCATTTTGATTAATCAAAAGTGAAATATCCTTTATAAAAACTTCATAAACTTTTTTAAAGTAATTTGAATTGCAGTTAATACGGTTTGTATGTTAAAGAAATGATTAATGTGCATGTGATGTGTTTTTTAAGAAATTTGTTTTTAAGTATTTAGCAACAGGCTAGATATTACTGAAATGTCTTAAAACAGCTTAAATTATTTTAGACATTCTGAGAAGTGCTGGCTTACTTCCAACCAATGAATATATTATCTAATGTACTAAATGCTGAATTTTATAAAAAAATGATTAAGGTTACATTGATATAATTGTGATAGTCTTTATACATTAGATTGAATGTTGATTTTTATTTTTTTTCTATTTTTATTATAAATTTTTTTTGCATTTTTAAACATTTTTTATTTCTTAAATTAATATATATTTGATTATAAAAGTTTCATCAGTTTTCAAATTAATCTGGTATTTTCTTATACTTCATGTTAATTAGCAGCTGTTCAGATATTTGTTAAGTTAAAACTTTAATTGTATTTATTTATACTGTAAGTTTTTAGTTATATATGAAGTTGTTTGGAGAGAGATCTTATGCATATTTATGGATCATTGAAGTGTATTTTAGATTTTTGGCATGCATCCAGCTATTTTGGAAAGGAATACTTGTTGAGAATGTGTATAGAGTGAGTTGAATGTTAATTAAGTTTGGTAAAATCATGGCACATTCTACAAACATAAATTTTGAAAAAAGGATTTTGTGCATTTTATTTGGTGCATTATTTTTAATGATTTTGCTATTAAAGTTTTATTATATGCATGGAGAATATTGATGAATTGTCAATATTCTAATGCAGTTTGTATTTAGTTGATTGTTTGATATTTAACATAGGACATACAAATTGTGTTCATTAAGTTTTGTTTACTAAATGAATGCATGGAACAGATAGTAATAGGAAAATTTTATTGAAAATGATGGGACCAGACAGCATTTTTATGCGTGCATGTAGACGTGCTTGCTTGTATTTTTATTTTCATTTCATATTTTCATTAGCATGACTGTAATAATATCACATATTTTTCTTTTAAGAAAAAAAAATAATGCTGAGCATGATTGCATCTAAGGTCCCATTTAATATCTTGCTTTGCAATTTCCATTTTTACAGATTAGGGTGAGGCTTTTGTGAAGTTGACCATACCTCCTCTGTGTGGATGTAGCAGTTGTTTTGTTACCTCAACTTTGCCGCCAGGAGGACTTAAAGCTGGTGTCGTTGGAAATTATAAGAAGAGGCTTTTTTTCATTTTGTCGTCCAATGATCTCTGTGATGTAGACATTCCAGAGAAAAAGTGTACACATACAGCCGCTCAGATGCACAATGATAATCCTTCTGGATATCTTTTACTTCTAAATATGAGACAGCTGTGTTCATGTGTATCTGTAGTGGGTGAGTTCTTCACTGTCTTCTGTATCACATTAAATATGTTGAATGACAACTAGTGTTGTGTCTATGATCTTGATTTTTGACTTACAATTATATGTTTTGTACCACAAATGAATGGAAGGATCATGTGGTATTTCTCCTCATTAAGGAGGCATTAACACACATTCTGAATAATAAAGAAAAAATATGTACACATCTTTAGAAATGTATATATTCTTTAGTTCTGGATATTAAAATTTTGGTTGAGATATAAACAGTGTTTTTATTAATTGACTTGTTTTAAAAGTTTAAAGAATACATTGAAATTGAGAACCACTTAGTTATGTAAACACTACATATTTATCTACAGTATATCAAAATTTTTTTTATTAAAATAGTTTTTGATTATAATAATGTGTAAACTTTAAATTTAAAACAATTATATAGTTTATAAAATTTTAAAAAGAGTACACACACAATAAGATTGTAATTTTGCCATTTTGTTATAGCAACTGAATAGGTAATCAGTTTATTATCTACCAGAGTTGTGATTAGATTATAGTAGTACATGATGAACTGACAACGCATCTTTGTAAGGTAATTGCTACTGTAGAAACTTTTTGGATACAGCTGAAATAGAATGCTAATTGGGTCTTTGATCAGCATGAACACGAGTCCATTACTTATATAACCTGCTGTGAGATTCATTAACTATCTTTTGAAAAGAATAAACACACAGAATTAGAATTCATCTTGTTTATAATGTCTGTTTGATTTTTTTTATTCTTAATTTTTCTTCCCTTTTTAGTGCAACTTTGTATATTTTACATTTATTTGATTATTTTCCAGAACATTGCATAGTATTAAAAATATTGATTTAAGTTCTTTGATGTACAGGTAATAATTAAAATATTCCTAATTTTTATGATAGTTTATACATACTGTTGAAAAGATATTTATAATTATATGTATATAACGAAATGTTTACAAAATTAACTGTTCATTTTTTTGTAAAAATTAGTGACAACTAGTAAAGATTCAGTCAAGNTGATGTACAGGTAATAATTAAAATATTCCTAATTTTTATGATAGTTTATACATACTGTTGAAAAGATATTTATAATTATATGTATATAACGAAATGTTTACAAAATTAACTGTTCATTTTTTTGTAAAAATTAGTGACAACTAGTAAAGATTCAGTCAAGAACTAGAATCAAAATGAAAATTTTTGAGAACAGAAATATAAAAATTACTGCCTAGACACGAAAACCGCGTTAAGCATGTGAACTTCCAGTTACTTGGTATTGATTAAATCTCTCCGCTAATATTATTGTTTCTTCCTGGTTTTGTGTGTCAGACAACGAATCGAATGCGACAAGAATGCCTGTTAGTAGTACTAGAGAAAGTTATCTGGCCAAACAGGTTTTTGGTCCTTTTTTTTCCTCGTAATTTTTGCTTTATTCATTCAGTCTCCAGCTACAATTTTCTCTTCAAATGACTGAGAAAAATTCGTCTGCTGCAACTTATATAACAAATAATTTTTATTAAACACTGTAACACAGTTAGATGATGATAGTTAACCGCTGTAATACGAAACTAGTCTTTCGCCGTAATTATACAACCAGTTTTTCTTCCTTTCTACAGTACGCTATTTCTTACTGATTCGTCTTGGGGATTGTTTTAGTTGTGGTTGGTGATGGTCGGTTTGTGTTCTCATATTTCTTTTCTACCAAACATTTCCAGCTGAAGTCTATAATTATCAACTGTAACGTAATCCGAACCAACTGGACATAACGTCCTCCATTTATTAGTGGAATTTCACTCTATAAAATAATTAAGAGATATATCGATGGAAAATTATAAGAATAAACTTAGATTAAAAACTTTTTAATCGTAATATATGACGCTTTTGTTTATACATACATAACACTACTTTATAAATTATTAATTATGATTAGAAAAATTGTCGGAGTTGTGCGGGTGTACACGTACTTAGCAGGTGATATCAAATAGAACAATGAACTTTGCATTGTTGTTTAGATTTTTAACAAGTATTTAAGATTAAAACGCTATGCATATTAAAAGAAAACAATAATCGCTTATTAATATGTGAAAGCGTATTATTAAAACAAAGTTATTAGCTCAAAAAATAAAAAAAAATCAGTACATAGGAAGAGGCAAATGAGGAAAGAGGGGGCCAGATAGGAGAGGTTCACGAAGCCAACTTGATCTCGCTGGGGAGGTTTAAACTTCAAGGTCTCGCTATTCATGACTGAAAGAGCACGAAGATTTCAAAACCTCTTATTGACTGTAAATATTTGAGATAAAAGGATTGAAATTGCTGTTAAGCTATTGACTAAGCTATTTTCGATGTTTAAAAATTTCTTCCAAAGTAATTTTTACAAAATTTTATTTAAAATGTTTCGAAATTATTTATATTAAACTTATTGCGATATATTTTATAAAATTTTAAAAAGAGTACACACACAATAAGATTGTAATTTTGCCATTTTGTTATAGCAACTGAATAGGTAATCAGTTTATTATCTACCANTGTAAATATTTGAGATAAAAGGATTGAAATTGCTGTTAAGCTATTGACTAAGCTATTTTCGATGTTTAAAAATTTCTTCCAAAGTAATTTTTACAAAATTTTATTTAAAATGTTTCGAAATTATTTATATTAAACTTATTGCGATATATTTTATAAAATTATTTAGCGGCATTTATGATAGGACGTCGCAGATTTTCATTTCCACGTTATAATATTCAACGTAGTGTACATAAGATAGTTTTTTTTTCAATT
This sequence comes from Centruroides sculpturatus, assembly GCF_000671375.1. NCBI lineage: Eukaryota > Metazoa > Arthropoda > Arachnida > Scorpiones > Buthidae > Centruroides > Centruroides sculpturatus. Next base: position 559,332 of record NW_019384409.1, on the reverse strand, counting down.
CTGTTTATTTAAGATGATTTGTTTAAGTAGATCATTTTGATACTGGATATCAATTATAGTTAGCAGTACTTGCGATAATTACTTACTTCTATTCTACAGGTGATCTTTTCTCACACGCATCCAAATATTATGTAATCAATAGACCATTTAAACATTTGGAATATAGTATTATATTCTATTTATGGAATTATTATTATAAAAGTAATTTATTCGTAGTTTTTGTTGTTCCTATTTAGAAGGATTCGTTTAAGTTCTTTTTAATATTCAGTACATGGTTGCACATAAACTGAGAGAACCCAACTGTACCTTCGCGTGTTTAAATGCTGGTAAGGCAAGTTTTCCTGACAAACACCGTTGTTTGTCCAAACCAATTGTTTCCTGAGTTTGTGCCGCATAACCAGTCTACGGTACAAAGTATATATATATATACGGTATATATTTTTTCGTTTATAGATGGTTCCAACGATTATTGCGTGTGTTATGTCCATTTCTCCATTATAGTTAAAAAAAACTGAGAGATTTTTAATTTTTTTGTCGATTTTTATTGTAGAACTTCTTAAGTTGATTTCCCATTTTCGTAATGGAAATATTTTGGTAACAATTCGGAAACTGTATTTTATAGAATAAAAATATAGGGGAGAAATCCTTAATTCGATTTTCATTTTTTTTTTCTGTATTGAAATATTTTAAATTTCAAGAGATTTAGTTGAAAAGGACGCTAAAATGTCAATACTATTGCTATAGTTTTGATTTTTTTTTAGGAAATTTTATTAGCTGTATATATATACAATTTTATATAATGACTCGTTTAAGTAGTTTTCTCGAAAGATGCTATAATGGACCTATTTGGGTCATGGTTAAAATAAGACAAGTTCTGCAAAAAAGTATCAGGTTAAGGTCTGTAAAAACATCACGCCAAATAGATGATATATCAGTTACAGGGGTCGTAAAAATGTAAAATCGGTTGACATTTGAAAAATAAAGATTACATAACTCTAGAGGCAAGACCTTTTATTGGGCCTCACTAGTGAACACACGGCGAAAGATAAATTTTAAAATTAACTTAAGACTTAATTATTTTGACACTATTATCAAATAAGAAACAAAATATATAGATTTAAAAATGTATTAAATTCAGTTAATATTCGTCTCTTCAGTGAATCGAAATAATTTTTTTGGTACTTTTTGAGCACCAAATGTTACGAATATCACGAAAAGATAATATTCAGAGTAAAAAAAAAAAAAAACAGTTCTTTATTCTAGTGTCACATAGATATAAAAACGGGTTAACAAGCTCCAGCTGCAGATAACATTCAGTATAAGCTATCACGACCATAGAAAGTAATACAACAAAATATTGTATATACTGTACTTAACTGTAAAACCGTTCAGACAAGAATAGATTAAGATGTAAAACATAAGTTTGCTTTGTTCCATTTCCCTTGTGAAATATTGATACAGTTGTTTAATGATTATAAATTTCATTTTTGATATTAAAAATTCTTTGTTGTGTGATATTTAAAGAAACAGAGAATGCAATAGTGTAGTTCAACGCTATAAACGGATTTTTCGGACGAAACCAATTGGGAATAGCTGTGGTCAACCAACTTCTTTCTCTAGGGAGGAGTGTCTCGCCAGTTGCCATCGTTTATCAAGATGATGTCAAGTTTTGTCTTTCGGCTGAATAAGTTGTAGCTTTCTGAACCATTTAAATATTTAAAAAGATAGATAAAGCGACGAAATTCTTTTCTTTTCTATGTTTTATATTTCAATTAGATTGTTTCTCTTTGATCCGACTCGTTAAATCATCGAGTTGTCTCAACAATTGGCAATTTAATAGTTTTATAGGAATGAACTTGGAACATGTTTGCCCAGCAGCTGATCAGCCGTCCATCATTGAATGAATAGGCAGGAAGTGGCACTAGACTTTATAACCCGGACGTCACGGTTTTAACGTCTGCTTGAGCAATTAGTGACTTGGCTATTCTATGGTGCACCTTCTGCTGATAAATAATTTCTCGTTGCTGTCATTTGGGTGCTGCCTGGGGTAACCGCTGTCAATGGCTGTTGTTTCTCCTTTAGATCTGGCACAAGGATAGAATATTCACTTTGAGTTAATAATGAATGCAGACATATGTTTGTGATGTGGGCTTTTGTTATGTTGTGCGTAAACCGTAGAATTGTGCAGACTGCGATTAAAAGGGGTTCTAGAAAATTTGATTAACAACGGAAGCGAACTATCATCCTAGATAAGTTTATTATAAATTTGATGTAGACAAAAGCTAAATTGAAGAGAGTATTAAAAATCTATCATTAACAGCCGTTCGCACAATAGCCAAAAGCGAAGAAATCTATTCTTTTAGTACCAGACAGCTCAGAACTCTTCTTTTTTTATAGTTCTGTATTAAACTATACATATATAACAAAAATCGTTCTAGAATGAAATAGACTTTTCTTCTATAAAAAAATATATACTCAAAAGTTTTATTTCTATTTTAATTCAAAATATAAGATAGAAATCCTTATAAAGTCATTGGCATTCAACTAAAGATGTTTAATATCGATAGTACGCGATATACGATACATGTGGTACTTCCGTGTGTTTTAAGTAAAGCGACTTTGTCCAAAAATAAGAGCAAAGTCCGTAACCTTATCTGTCACCCTAGGAGTAAATAATCATATTTTCAAATATTATACATAATAAGTCTAGAAAAATCCAAAACATGGCATGCAACCTAGCGAACTCTGAAAGCTAACGTACTCTAGTTGTTTACATTAAGGCTTCGCAAAGCCGAACATTAACGGTCGAAGAAGGTTGCCAATGTAAACATACTCGTCGCCGTACAAGAGTGAATAAACAATCAGTGATCACTCTTGCAACCCCTTAGAAATTAGCGAGTTAGTAATAACAAAATGGATGCAAACAGGAAATAATCTCTCGTTTTGTCCGTTTTGTTGTTCTTTTCTCGCTGCGGAACTCGTTAGCTACAAGGCAACTCCATTAAACTTTATTCACTACTTTGATGTCTTGTTCTCTTTAGACTTTGTTATCATTTTTGATTTATTCTGAATCAAACTAGATTTTTGCTATTGAGACGGTTAAAAGTTGACAAACGGAAAAAAAACTAGAAAAATATGCGTTTCGACTCCTATCGCATATCAACGGATTTACAAACAAGCTATGCTAAGTGTTGTTGTAATTTTATTCCTTAATACTCATTTTTTTCAGATTACGGAGAAAATCTAAGATTTTTGAAACAGTTTAGATACCTCGATGCAATTCAATCCTCCAATTGAAACATATGGGTCTTGTTTATAATTTCGATAAACAGTGGCATGACTACTGTTTGCCGAAGCATAAACTGTGGTTTTAAAGATAGGTTTAGAAGTGGCACCTATAGGTGATAACTATAGTGTAGCGTCTATATAATGAACAGTTCCAAACCCATTCATTATAAGGTGCCAAACAATGACCGTCGTGAATTGTAATTAGTCCAATTAGAAACCGCATGGTTTTGATTGATGCTTAAGCTTTTTGTTTTTTAGATAAGTAAAAATTCTTAAGTTTGAAATCTGTCACACGGACTTATAACGATTTATTGCGTAGAAAACGTAGAAGATTTATTTATTTTCCAAAAATTACGACAGTTGTCTATGTGCGCTTAGAACTGCACTTTTTAGATAAGCTGCTTTTTATTTTTACTTCGGAAGAATTAAATGACCAGTTAGAACACAGAAGATACTGTCTGGCGTGATACTGTGCATGTATTTCCTAGAAAATAGGCTATAATTGCTGTATTACCGATTTAGTTATGTGAATAGTATCGTCATATAAATCGAGGAATTGTTGGTAGTTAGAAATTTCTAGAATAAGTTTCATGGTCGAATTTACACAATAAAATAAAACTATATGCGAGTATTTGATCAGATTTGATATAAAATGTTGAATTAGTCAGCTTTATAATTATGAATTATTTAATGATTTTTTCCCCTTCCATTTCTTTCAGACATAGAACAGCATTGTCATCAATCCACCTTAATTACCGAATAAGGATACTAGATACATCAATCTGTATCCTAATTACAAAGATTAGATGCGCTCGACTTTTAGTACATTGTTAACTGTGTGAGGATATATGACAGCGTATGAATACTTATTCATTCATACAAAAAAAATTAATTATGGATTGTTAGTTGATTTGGCATTTTACATAAATCCTCTTTATTATAATAGTAAATTTTCAAAACATCATAAGCTTTACAATACAAAAAATAGATTTTAGAAACAGTTCATTATTGAATAACCGTTTTATTAGGTATGTAAAATTATAAATGTAATTGATATTTTTAAAACTAGTCGCCTTTTTAAAGCTATCTTGCTTGTAAATTAAAGGATTTTTAAGGTTTTTATAACAACTTTCTTTTTACAATTTCGAATGCCATGTCAAAATGCATGAAAGAGTTTTTTTTTGTATCAATGTGGACTTGTTTCCTTCTTACTTAAATATTCATATTAATTATTTGTTAATAATCAAACAGTATTTTAAAAATTACTCTAAATAACTTTATTTAAATATTCCTTCTATTTAATAAGTTTTACCATATGAAAGTGTTTTAAAATCTCGAAAATGAATAAAACATTTTGATTAAAAGAATGTATTAGTTTTACGAAATTCATTATTAGTTCAGTTTTAACCAGGAAGTAGTGGTCAATAAAGATAAAGAACATGCAATGGATCACTGAGATATTATAAATTGTTGGAACAGTGATCAGATGACTAAGCTATGTTTCTTCATTAAGTTTCTCCAATGGCATCCATTCCTTTCCCGACTCTTTTGATAAACAACCCTTATACCAGTTTGTCCACGAGATGGATGAGGCCAGTTGCAACTTTGAGATTTTTTTTTTCTTCTTGATCCCAGGAAAAAATATATCCTAGTAGTTTTTATAACCTAGATATGTCAAAGGATTTAGTGAAGGGAACCGTTTACTTCAAAGTCGATGCTTTTAAAGGCTATTAGTGAAGTGATGTGATGCACATGAATAATTAGCGTTAGAACGTGTGTTAAAAATAATTTGCGGAGCAAATATGAATTAACTCTAATTATCTATATTTGAGAAACAACTCGAGTAATTTCGTTTTAAAGTAAATAAGAAATAAACCATTAATTTGCTTAAAAATAGGACTGTCGTTCTGTTTCAAAGTTTACAAGTTAATAAAGGAATAGCTCTCATCAATTAATTAAATTTTTCATAGATACATCTCTACAATTTTTAATTCTATAAATGGGTCAATTATTTTACTTTACTCTAAAATATATTTTTCCCTCCTTTTCCTTCCATTTAAATTTCTTTATTATTGTATATTCGAGACTTATATACATAAAAAAGGAAGTTTTTTAACTTTATGACACGATGGAATTAAGTTCATTGTATTAATAAAAGATTTACGTAAGATTTGTAGATAAGGTCATGGTCATTCAGTTGGAATAATTAAAGATGAATCAGCTCAGTGTTAAATCACCTTGTAGGAAAATCGTGGCTGACAATCACTATTGTTTATCTTGTGATTTCCTTATTTCGTGACTCGAATCTATAATCATTTACCTTTGCTTTCTGTCACGCTGAGTCCAAATCTGTTGGAGAAGAAAGTAGGTTAAACAACCGCAGCAGTGATAGTGATTTTCCCTGTTTCGTTGAATGCTTACTCCCAACTTCTCAAACCACGGATTGTTCTCGAAAGCTCCACTTTCAGAAATTGGGGATAAGTACCTGTTTAGAAAGGATCTAAACTATCGTCTTGTTATTGATCAATTCTCGGAAGTAATTGATTGAATATCCTACTAGTAATAATCTAATTTCAAATCTGAGCCTAGTGCAGATGGTTGAAGTGGGTGTTTACGTGTCTTAATAGATTTCACTTTAATTTAGTTTAATATCTGAATATATAAAAATTTTATGCGTCTGCAATTTTTAATATTAAATATTTTATTAATTAAGATGTCTCCGTTTCGGTAATCTAACCATCGCGAAAAAGCACTTTTATATCTCTGTAAAGGATAAACACTAATTAGAATTTACCGAATAGCTTGACATCGAAAAATACTTTTATTCTCTACTTATTTGGAGTAAAAATATTTTTACTCTCGAGAATTTTAAGGCTAATAAACTAGGACAGAATTGTAGTATAAAACGCGCTTGAACTTTTATGCCCATCGGAGGACGTTCTTATTTTCATTTTTATTTTCTCATCTTACTTGATCTGCGAACGAATCGTCCGCATTTATATTTTACATATGAAGTCTTTAAAGCTATAAAATTAATGTGAATTGGTGTGAAATAAAAATTAGATCATAAAATTGATAGTTCCGAATTCCTTTTGAACTAAGCTTACTAATAAAAATGATTAATCTTTAAAACTTTTTTCACATTCGGCGTAGTAATGATTAAACATTTTAATTATAATTATACTGGAGAAAAACCAATCGCACTATCCATATTTTATTTCTACTTAATATCAAACTAGATTAAAGCAGCATGGCCAATTTATAAGAATAAACTAAATATTTTATTATTTCTTTAGAGACTCGTTCATTTAGTTTGGTTATTATTAGTTTTATCATTAATCTTGAAATGTACTATACTAGCAACAATCATTAGAAGACGTTTGAGTTCGAAAATCGTATGATTTAAACACGATTTTACTTGGTTGTATCAGGAAGTGAGAGAAAAACGAGTTAGAATTGAATATTAATTGTTGGAAAATAGCATCGAATAAAGGCTGCACACAAACAGGAAGATGAAAACGTTGCTTTTCCATTCGTTTGCTGACCTCAAAAACTACTTAGCGAGACTCCTGATGTGATAATTGGCCATTTCTGTGCAATACGTGGCCTTTCTTTCTCTATTCCCGCAGAGCTGCCTAGAAATATGTCCTCAGTATCTCACCTGTAAGGTAAAAAGTTGGTCGTTTCTAAAAGTCAATCTTAGTTATGTTTCCATCAGCAGCAGAGAAAAAATAGGTTTACAGGGCCCCTACGGTTTCATGTAATGTTGCCTGTGGTGTGATCACGTGACGGCTGCTCTATTCGACACCCACCTGCTGCACCAAGCATGCAACATTCATCAGCAAACGATGTCGACAAGAAGCTTGCATTTCCTACTTCGTCGCTGACGTCATTCTAGAGAGAATGGTATAAATCTTGTCAATAGAGTTTGCTACTTGACTCTGGTAATAGTATTGCTTGGTAAATGACACTGCGAACATGGAATAAAAATATCTCTTTAATTAAAGGATATAAAAGTTACCAAATATCAGATTATAAATTAGTAATGAGTGGAGAAATAGCGGTTGCGTCATGGAAAATGATACTATGGTGCGTTAATTACGCCAAAGACATGGATGGTGATCACGTGATGGCTAATAACGCTTCGGAATATATTAATAAATAAGTGGTGTAACACAAAGTACTAGTCATATGACGACGAATGGACGAGCTTTGCTAACTTCCACCCATTCATGCAGTTGATAACAATTTTCGCAAATTTGTTATTTAAGCATAGGTTTGTAGTAATTAGTTTTTGAATAATTTAAATTTGCTGGTATATGTATAAGTCACGTAGCTGCGCTAATTTACTCAAAATATAGAAAACTGCATAATTTATGATACTACAAGCAATAACAGATGCCAACCCTGTTCGTGTATTTGATAATTTTTGAATTTCTACATTGTTCTTTCAACTCGTTAAGCGGCACCAGGTGGTTGACACAATGACAGAAGCGTAAGAAAAAGTAAAATCAATGTCGTTGCACGTGATCAACACGATGGAAGTGTATATAAGTGGAAGTACACACTGATTGTTTGATAGGTCTTTGCTGTTTGCTGATTCCATCGTATTGTCTGAACATGTTCGCTCGTTATCCTTCATCCAACCACTCATTCAGCTGCTGATTGAAAGATCTAGCGCTCGATATCGACTTTTTATCTTTCCTCTCCGAGATATTTAACCTCCTTATATCCATTAAAACTTTACTAACAACTATATAAAGTAGATTAACAGGTCTTTTTCAGATATAGAAATTGCAGATATTGAGATCCACCCATCTCGTTTTTATGCTACCTTTCGCTTTCTCTTTCCCTTCTCCCTTCTCTCTCTCTGTCTGTCTCCGAGGTTTCTATCTTTGCTCCGGTCCAAGAGCCGGAATTTTTTCTGATGTAGAGGATGTTGTCCAATCGATTAAAGAGATAATATAATATCAGAATCAATGATTGATCAAAGGTATAATGCGGTTCTGCAAAAAAAGATGATAGTTTCCTATCTCTGTACAATTGTTAGGAACAAATTAAATTAAGAAAGAATATTTTCTTAGAAAATTCTATTTATTCTTCTCAACCGAATTGTACCGATGTTGATTTTTGAAATGTCAATCAAATAATTTTTTATTTATCGATAACAAGTCTTGCAAATATATGAGCTGTTGTAAAATATTACGGTACGTATTTCAAAAGTTCTTAATTTGTTATGAACGATAGTCATTAGGAAGAAACACCTTCACACAGTATAATAAAATTCTTGAATGGTATTTTTAGTGCTATGGTCTCTAGTTTCTCTCAGCTGAAAATATCTGATGACGTCAAGGGACTCTGAACATCATCGAGGTGGGGGGTACCACGTGATCAGTACCCCTGGGTAGGAGCCAACTTCATGTTGAACTATTATTGAAGCGTTTCTTTTCGGTTTTCTAACTATTGGATCTAAGTACGTGTATGGATGTTGTCAAGTCGATTTTTAGTATCTGGCAGGCCGTTAAAATGCTCTTAAGACGGGGAAGAAAAAAAAACCTGCTAAAGAAACAAGACGAAGGAAGAACGATTTATTAGCATCTTTGCGGGGTTCTACTGACACGGATACTGAATGATTGAATATTGTTTTTCTTGCTAAACTTTTAAAGTTCGTTTACCTTATAGACGACTTTTCCGAACGTTTTCATATTATAATGCTGAAGTTTCAAAATCGTTAAAGTTTTCTTGCTACGTAGTTTAAATGCTATTTATCATTTTTCAGTTCTTTCAAATTTATGGTGGTGTGTGTTTTTATGAAACGGCAAATGTAAATTAATTCTATATATATAAACATATAAACCTTTCCAAATCGTGATGATTTAGCTACTTTATTTGCGAATGAACTATTTGTCACGTGATTTATCTGGCCAAGAAATATTTAAAAAGTTAAAAATGAAAACACATTTGTTCTGCTCAAAACATGAATCTCCGTTTTTAATAAAAATATACAGACTAAGCCCAAAATATAATTTTCGTATGAATATATGATTTCATTTTTTTTAATTACGATGAAATTTATTGCGTTTTTAAAAGCATTATAAACATATTTTACCTGCAGCATAGTCGAACGTTAATACTTAGCTGCATGTAAAGTGTTTCATAAATTGCAAATAATAATTTGGAGCCGTAATTGATTATTCAATTAACTTCCAGTTAAAGTAGAAGGCCTTGCACAAAACAGCGGCAATAATTTAGTCACATGTTCATCCTTAATTTTAATAAATTGTCCTTCTTTTATTCAATGCTTATTAAGCATGCTGTTTGATAAAGTGGTGTTGTCTTAACAATTTTAAGCCCTATGGTCTACGATCTCACAAACTTTAATTTTGCCTTGACAGCTGATACAACTATCCTAATTACTAGTTGCTGACCTTTATTGAGTCATTGCTTACCCATCGGTGCTCCTACACTCGAAATAATACTCATTTAAGGGTGCTAAGGAGCTCCATTTAAGCAGAGCGGGATCAGTTGAAAAGAAGGCTGTCTTATCAGACTTCATATTTTATATAGAAGTATCGATTGGCGTGATATAGTGGGACTGGTTGACCTTCTAGCATGTGCCGTTGAAACACTAATCATTAGAAATTAAAATTTTTAGATGGCTTGAAATATCACTAAAGTTTCTAAAGGTATTAATCACGGGCTTTATCTTTAGGATGGTAACTCGATCATTCTTCAGACTGGAGTTTTTTCCCCTTTATTCCAATCTCGTGTTTTCTGCATTATCATTGGTAATGAGATTGTGTTTGTGGCGGGCTTCATACATATTCTACAGTAACTGTCTCTTGTCATTTATTGTATTGAAATAGTAGTATTATTTATTCTGAACGATAATATGCTCGTCATTGTTCTAAAGCTAAAACACGTGTGACAGGAATGAATAGAATAATGATAAGTATGAAATTACATCTGCAACGAACAGCGACCGTTTTCGACGTATTTATAACTTTGTTGTGTAATCTTAACCAAAAAATCTTCACATATTTAAACAAATTGGAATCGTTTTTGTGCTGTAACAGTATCTGTAGGGTCGGGGCTGTCCTAGCTGAACCTCTGTTCCCGATCAGTTGCCGTTGCAAGGTCTGCTTTGGCCAAGGACACAACTGTTGGTGCTGTTAAAAGTAAAACAAACTTTAGCTTTTGATAGACTTAAAAATTATAGGAAAAATCATTAGGATTCATGAATGGTTATATTCATTTTGTAATTTCAGAAGATTGTTTTACGCTTCATTCATATAATTTAATCTATATTACATAAATTTTTAGACAAATAGGCCTATCTTTGTATTATAATTCCTTAAAAAAGCATTGAGATTGAAATTTATATGCATACATGGCGTAGAGTATAGATTTGTTTGTGTACAAGAGCGAAATTGTTATTTAAAGTTTGCTTCAATTTTCGTCTTCCTAATTAGCTAGCTTCTAATTGGGTAAATTATCTAAAAAGAGAGCAAATTAATCGTTAGTCCATTGTCCTTTCCTGTTAGAAATTATATTATCATCATCTTTTAATACCTAAACCTTGCAGATTTGTAAATAAATTTATACATTATAATAAATACAAATGATTTTATTGAATTCGTTTCTTCCCATAGTTATAATATGCATTTATCGTATACGATATTTCTCAAGGTCTGAGCACAATAGGGATAAAAAACCTAAATCTTGACCTTACTACGAAGTGATGTGTGACAAAATACGACATTGCATGAGATATGATCGACTACTGTATTCAGCAAGCACTAGCTCCTCAATATTGGAATTAATTTTTTCTCCCTTTTATATATTACAGGAAGTGGTATAATGGTGGGAGAAAAATCAAGCTACTAGGTACATTTAATAGTTGTTTAAGAGTATAACGGAAGAGTGATCAACAATAAAGAATTTTACAAGCATATTCTATTTACCATGCAATATTATTTTTCTATTAAATTGATAATCTGTATGGAATATAACTCCTATTGTTCATTCTATTTTTCAGCTGGTTAGCGCCAGCTAATCGAACAACTGGCGTATTATTCAAGTTAAATCGGTCATTAAGACGTAAAGGATCTATTAGATCTTTTAATTCAGACGAATATTTAAAAATCTAGAAGCCAGACTCTATCAATTCTCCAATTTATTTGTCTGAAAGTGGGCCCTGTTGATTCGGTCCAGTCTGTGAGAGTACTCTTACAAAAAATCTGATTCAATTTGACCTTGTAAATTGCCACTACAGATTTTGGAAGTAGGGCCAGATTGATCCCGTCTATCCATTAACAGCTATTGATCCAGTTCAATCATATTCAAGTACCCGACTACCTCTATTCTTTAAATAGGACCGGTTCCTTTATCTCTCTGAATCCTAACCGATTCAGAACTAACCTTGAAACTCAAAAAATTTTTAATTTAAGCAAGAGTAATACCTTCTAAAACCATTTTTGTCACTACAACACTCGAACCGGTGGTCTGCAACTAATGTGGGCTGCTTGGCATCGGGCCAACATAATACGAATTTGTATTCCTTATCATTAAAGTCTTGCCATGTGTTTTAAGTTTTACTTTCCTCTTTAAACGATAACGGATTAAAAAAATTAAACTATCGAATAAACATAAAAATGTTAATAAATATTATTTTATTACGATTCTTCTAACAGATATTTCGAACGAATGTAGACGTCAACCTTGTAAATGTGGGCGGGTTTTGTATACTTGGAACTCACAAACAACAGCTAGTTGTTTAATAGAACGATACGTTGTTGGCATAAAGACAAGAACAACCACATCCCACATTACAAGGTTAATATGAGAGTTGTTCGCCAGGTGTACAGCTACTCTACAGAGTCGCCAAGCAGTCTGCTGCTGTCGTGTGCTATTGTTTCAATGACGTGTTTTATATGCAGTCGATCTACCTACGCAGGCATCGTTCCTTTTATATAATACCGTAATAGTAATAGTATTTATAGGATGATTTTATGCTTGCAAAGACTTTCTATATCTTAACATTTAATCCCGGCCGTTGTCATTTATTTTTTGATTCGCTTTTTTCCCATTAAAGTATAGAAAAATAAAATTTAAAATTTCTATTTTTTAATTTATTCAAATCTAATTTAAGGCATTAAAGTCGAGTTTGTATTTTTTATTTTCCAAAAAAAAACCTTACACTTAAAGAAGAAAACCTGTTTGTTCATATATATCTTTCTTCAATTTAAGTTTTTAAAAATACAGTTAAATTCAGTAATTATTGTAAAATCGAAAATAAGAAATTGGATAGTTGCTTTGAATTTAATACAGGAAAAATTTTCTGTAGTATCTGATGTTGCAACAAATGTTATTTGATAGGCTATTAAATTATTCTGAATGATCCTATTGCGGATCATTATGTCTGTCGCAATAAACAAATGTATTAATATATGACAAATATATTAAATATTTAAGTATTTACTCCATAATGAAATGCAGTACTAAAAATCAAGTTTTTGATGCAAAGATGTGTGTATTGTGTAGGTGTACTGTACGCGCGCACACATACACATATACACAAATACATATGCGTACATAAAAATACTCTTTTACAACTTCGTAAATTAAAAATCTGAATTTATTAATTATCTGTGACAAAAAAACAGGTCTTAAATTTATAAACTTTAAAAAATTCTATGTTAATTTATATACATTTACTGCGGATTGTGCAATTGTTTATATTTATGACAAAATTCAACAGAGGAATAAAAACATGATTTCAGTTCAGTTAGCAGCGAGATAAATTTAAAAATTATATTGTTGTTTTATCATTATAAAGAAAAAAGGATTTAATGTAAGGTATTCTTTTTACGTGACAATTAGTTCACAAAATCTAACATATCGTCGAATTCGATAAAGTGATTTAAACATGTAAATTCCTTTTTATTGTAAAATGGGCAAAGAGCCAATTATGTAGGTCTCTTTAATAATTAACGAAGGATAAAAATAAAATGTATATGATCTCTCTATTCATTACTAAAACAAAAATAAGGACAGGAGACTCCTTGGGCTCTGTTGGAGGTCCTAAAAGTCTCACCTCCCCGACGAAAATGAANGACCCCCCTATAAGATCATTGATTTTTCCGTTTTATCTGAATTACATGTTGTACGAGTCACTTAGATTTTACAAATACGTGTGCCGGACTGTGAATGGCTCACATATTTGTAAAATCTAAGTGACTCGTACAACATGTAATTCAGATAAAACGGAAAAATCAATGATCTTATAGGGGGGTCGACTGTAAGTCTCGTAAATTTTCTAAAAATCGAACGTATTTGTTATAAATACTTTATTTTTTTGTCATCATAGCAATTAAGATAATTGCAGTTATCTTGTTTATATTAATAATTCGAAGTGATAACAGAAGGATATAGAGAGCGTAGAGATGAAAATAAACGTTTATTTCTAAATATCATAAATTATTTATCAGAAATTTCTAGTAGTAAAAACATTCCCTTTTTATCTTTAACGAAGATGGGAAATTTTCCACTTTGAAATTCAGCTTGAAACTCTAGAATTTTTATTAAAAACATATGCATTGAATTTTACGAAATGTGCTTTTATTAATTTCGTTTCCTTGCAAATTATTGAGCTAATTCAAAACAAGAAAAAAAATGTAAATAAATTAGAAAAAAAGAATTAAATAAAAGAAAGGGTTTAAGTCTTATTTTACAATTTTATTCAAATATTAAATAGATGGACAAAGTCGGTGTTTTTCCTTCCCGTCATTGAATATCCGGGAATTTAAAGTAAACAGGATATCCGGTGAGTTCAGAATCGAATATATTTCCTTGTTAATATTCTCAAAATAAATAAATATTGTAAGAACACTTCATAATCCTTGTGGGAAAGTGCGCAATTATTTACTGTCGTATCAACAGGTTGCGAAATCGGAAGTGGCCATCTTCACTTGTCATCTTTGGTTACAATAAGCAGCACCTCTTACTTTTGTTATTTTAACGACTTGGCTCGACTTTATTCCCCAAAATGAAACTCTTTTTTTACGTGCAAGAGCAGAGAATGAACCCGAAGTTTTCGATTTAATAATACATTACAGCTCGTCAAATTATGCTTTTCGTCCATTTCAATTCCCTTAAATTGAAAGAAAATTGAGACGAGTCTATTTCCTTTTCTGATCTGTTTTAGTCTTTTTGGATTTAGAAAATTGAAATAGGGCTATCTCCATTTTTTTTTTTTTTTTTTTTTTTTTTTTTTTTTTTTTTTTTTTTATAAAAAAAAAAAAAAGCTATCTCCATTTTTTTTTTTTTTTTTTTTTTCGGTCTTCTTAAATTTCAAAAATGGAAACAGTCGAAGCCTTAAAAATAGATAGTAACTGTATTTAAATTAAAATGATTGAANATTTATGGTGGTGTGTGTTTTTATGAAACGGCAAATGTAAATTAATTCTATATATATAAACATATAAACCTTTCCAAATCGTGATGATTTAGCTACTTTATTTGCGAATGAACTATTTGTCACGTGATTTATCTGGCCAAGAAATATTTAAAAAGTTAAAAATGAAAACACATTTGTTCTGCTCAAAACATGAATCTCCGTTTTTAATAAAAATATACAGACTAAGCCCAAAATATAATTTTCGTATGAATATATGATTTCATTTTTTTTAATTACGATGAAATTTATTGCGTTTTTAAAAGCATTATAAACATATTTTACCTGCAGCATAGTCGAACGTTAATACTTAGCTGCATGTAAAGTGTTTCATAAATTGCAAATAATAATTTGGAGCCGTAATTGATTATTCAATTAACTTCCAGTTAAAGTAGAAGGCCTTGCACAAAACAGCGGCAATAATTTAGTCACATGTTCATCCTTAATTTTAATAAATTGTCCTTCTTTTATTCAATGCTTATTAAGCATGCTGTTTGATAAAGTGGTGTTGTCTTAACAATTTTAAGCCCTATGGTCTACGATCTCACAAACTTTAATTTTGCCTTGACAGCTGATACAACTATCCTAATTACTAGTTGCTGACCTTTATTGAGTCATTGCTTACCCATCGGTGCTCCTACACTCGAAATAATACTCATTTAAGGGTGCTAAGGGGCTCCATTTAAGCAGAGCGGGATCAGTTGAAAAGAAGGCTGTCTTATCAGACTTCATATTTTATATAGAAGTATCGATTGGCGTGATATAGTGGGACTGGTTGACCTTCTAGCATGTGCCGTTGAAACACTAATCATTAGAAATTAAAATTTTTAGATGGCTTGAAATATCACTAAAGTTTCTAAAGGTATTAATCACGGGCTTTATCTTTAGGATGGTAACTCGATCATTCTTCAGACTGGAGTTTTTTCCCCTTTATTCCAATCTCGTGTTTTCTGCATTATCATTGGTAATGAGATTGTGTTTGTGGCGGGCTTCATACATATTCTACAGTAACTGTCTCTTGTCATTTATTGTATTGAAATAGTAGTATTATTTATTCTGAACGATAATATGCTCGTCATTGTTCTAAAGCTAAAACACGTGTGACAGGAATGAATAGAATAATGATAAGTATGAAATTACATCTGCAACGAACAGCGACCGTTTTCGACGTATTTATAACTTTGTTGTGTAATCTTAACCAAAAAATCTTCACATATTTAAACAAATTGGAATCGTTTTTGTGCTGTAACAGTATCTGTAGGGTCGGGGCTGTCCTAGCTGAACCTCTGTTCCCGATCAGTTGCCGTTGCAAGGTCTGCTTTGGCCAAGGACACAACTGTTGGTGCTGTTAAAAGTAAAACAAACTTTAGCTTTTGATAGACTTAAAAATTATAGGAAAAATCATTAGGATTCATGAATGGTTATATTCATTTTGTAATTTCAGAAGATTGTTTTACGCTTCATTCATATAATTTAATCTATATTACATAAATTTTTAGACAAATAGGCCTATCTTTGTATTCTAATTCCTTAAAAAAGCATTATGAGATTGAAATTTATATGCATACATGGCATAGAGTATAGATTTGTTTGTGTACAAGAGCGAAATTGTTATTTAAAGTTTGCTTCAATTTTCGTCTTCCTAATTAGCTAGCTTCTAATTGGGTAAATTATCTAAAAAGAGAGCAAATTAATCGTTAGTCCATTGTCCTTTCCTGTTAGAAATTATATTATCATCATCTTTTAATACCTAAACCTTGCAGATTTGTAAATAAATTTATACATTATAATAAATACAAATGATTTTATTGAATTCGTTTCTTCCCATAGTTATAATATGCATTTATCGTATACGATATTTCTCAAGGTCTGAGCACAATAGGGATAAAAAACCTAAATCTTGACCTTACTACGAAGTGATGTGTGACAAAATACGACATTGCATGAGATATGATCGACTACTGTATTCAGCAAGCACTAGCTCCTCAATATTGGAATTAATTTTTTCTCCCTTTTATATATTACAGGAAGTGGTATAATGGTGGGAGAAAAATCAAGCTACTAGGTACATTTAATAGTTGTTTAAGAGTATAACGGAAGAGTGATCAACAATAAAGAATTTTACAAGCATATTCTATTTACCATGCAATATTATTTTTCTATTAAATTGATAATCTGTATGGAATATAACTCCTATTGTTCATTCTATTTTTCAGCTGGTTAGCGCCAGCTAATCGAACAACTGGCGTATTATTCAAGTTAAATCGGTCATTAAGACGTAAAGGATCTATTAGATCTTTTAATTCAGACGAATATTTAAAAATCTAGAAGCCAGACTCTATCAATTCTCCAATTTATTTGTCTGAAAGTGGGCCCTGTTGATTCGGTCCAGTCTGTGAGAGTACTCTTACAAAAAATCTGATTCAATTTGACCTTGTAAATTGCCACTACAGATTTTGGAAGTAGGGCCAGATTGATCCCGTCTATCCATTAACAGCTATTGATCCAGTTCAATCATATTCAAGTACCCGACTACCTCTATTCTTTAAATAGGACCGGTTCCTTTATCTCTCTGAATCCTAACCGATTCAGAACTAACCTTGAAACTCAAAAAATTTTTAATTTAAGCAAGAGTAATACCTTCTAAAACCATTTTTGTCACTACAACACTCGAACCGGTGGTCTGCAACTAATGTGGGCTGCTTGGCATCGGGCCAACATAATACGAATTTGTATTCCTTATCATTAAAGTCTTGCCATGTGTTTTAAGTTTTACTTTCCTCTTTAAACGATAACGGATTAAAAAAATTAAACTATCGAATAAACATAAAAATGTTAATAAATATTATTTTATTACGATTCTTCTAACAGATATTTCGAACGAATGTAGACGTCAACCTTGTAAATGTGGGCGGGTTTTGTATACTTGGAACTCACAAACAACAGCTAGTTGTTTAATAGAACGATACGTTGTTGGCATAAAGACAAGAACAACCACATCCCACATTACAAGGTTAATATGAGAGTTGTTCGCCAGGTGTACAGCTACTCTACAGAGTCGCCAAGCAGTCTGCTGCTGTCGTGTGCTATTGTTTCAATGACGTGTTTTATATGCAGTCGATCTACCTACGCAGGCATCGTTCCTTTTATATAATACCGTAATAGTAATAGTATTTATAGGATGATTTTATGCTTGCAAAGACTTTCTATATCTTAACATTTAATCCCGGCCGTTGTCATTTATTTTTTGATTCGCTTTTTTCCCATTAAAGTATAGAAAAATAAAATTTAAAATTTCTATTTTTTAATTTATTCAAATCTAATTTAAGGCATTAAAGTCGAGTTTGTATTTTTTATTTTCCAAAAAAAAAACCTTACACTTAAAGAAGAAAACCTGTTTGTTCATATATATCTTTCTTCAATTTAAGTTTTTAAAAATACAGTTAAATTCAGTAATTATTGTAAAATCGAAAATAAGAAATTGGATAGTTGCTTTGAATTTAATACAGGAAAAATTTTCTGTAGTATCTGATGTTGCAACAAATGTTATTTGATAGGCTATTAAATTATTCTGAATGATCCTATTGCGGATCATTATGTCTGTCGCAATAAACAAATGTATTAATATATGACAAATATATTAAATATTTAAGTATTTACTCCATAATGAAATGCAGTACTAAAAATCAAGTTTTTGATGCAAAGATGTGTGTATTGTGTAGGTGTACTGTACGCGCGCACACATACACATATACACAAATACATATGCGTACATAAAAATACTCTTTTACAACTTCGTAAATTAAAAATCTGAATTTATTAATTATCTGTGACAAAAAAACAGGTCTTAAATTTATAAACTTTAAAAAATTCTATGTTAATTTATATACATTTACTGCGGATTGTGCAATTGTTTATATTTATGACAAAATTCAACAGAGGAATAAAAACATGATTTCAGTTCAGTTAGCAGCGAGATAAATTTAAAAATTATATTGTTGTTTTATCATTATAAAGAAAAAAGGATTTAATGTAAGGTATTCTTTTTACGTGACAATTAGTTCACAAAATCTAACATATCGTCGAATTCGATAAAGTGATTTAAACATGTAAATTCCTTTTTATTGTAAAATGGGCAAAGAGCCAATTATGTAGGTCTCTTTAATAATTAACGAAGGATAAAAATAAAATGTATATGATCTCTCTATTCATTACTAAAACAAAAATAAGGACAGGAGACTCCTTGGGCTCTGTTGGAGGTCCTAAAAGTCTCACCTCCCCGACGAAAATGAAGTTATTTTTAAAAATTCGATAAACTAACTCTGACGCATGAAAGCAGTCTATGCATTATTACAATACAAATTACCTATTTATTTTAATTAGTTACAAAGTAATTACTATATAGGAATATAAAATTGTGAGAGATATCGATTTTAGATAACTGGAATTACTTAATGGCGAGTTAATAGTTAAACGTATTCCACGATATCAACCATCTAGAAAACAACTAGAGATAAAGCAAATCGAAGAAACTTGAAATGAATGTCACGTTATCAGACCGGAAGAAAGTGAAGCTGAATGTGTTTCTCTTGGCTAATCATTGGTTGGATTTTCGATGACGAAACTTGTACTTTTATTAAGGTGTTTACGTAACCAGTCGACAAACTAAGACGTTAAGTAAATATTTATCGTAGCCTGCTACAAAAACTTAGAAATAAAAAAAAAACCGTGCCAAAATTGAAAATACTCATAATTGGATGGGTTAGGTCCATTAAAAAGATCTGATTATTCGCTGCTTCCATTAAAAATAATATTGAATTGGGTGTGTGAGCTTATTCGGGACTTTTCATAGCCTGCAGGCTGACGTAGTAATGTAGCATGCGTATCAGGTATTGTATAGTGGTTGTGGCTGTTATGACTATTATAACTCTTAGATGAATTGCGATACAGATTAATTTGCGTAAATCTATTTGAATTTATATGTTTAGTGTAAATTCTAAAGGACCGCGCACTTATTTTGTTTTCGTAATCTCTAAACCTTATTAATTCATCTGTGAAGCCATTGAAAATATTGCAGTATATTTATTTACTACGATATAAATGCAAGGGATAAATGTAGTGCTACCAGAAGGTGATCATAAATTAGTGCGTCCTCTGCTTTTGCCTCTTATTAATAATACATCCAGAAAACTTAATAAACAAGAATTATGAATACAATGTTCGCTTCTATCCAGAATGAATAAAGTTAATTATTTCTAATAGTTCCGTTATAATCATTAAGAGAGTGAAACTTGATCCTCTCCATTATCATTAGTCCTCAATAGATCCAAATAGGTCTAACTCTTATCGGTAGACCTAAATTAAAACTCATATCCTTCTCTAATTATCATTAATAAATTGTTATTTAACTTTTAATGAATGTAATAGTTTGTCATAAATCTAGTCGTTAAGGAAGCAACAGTAATTATAAAGGCATTATTAAATTTCATCTTGATCTTCATTAGTATTATATTATTTTCTTTTTTCTTCTTCTTCTTGGAACAAAGAACTTGTTATATTCTTTTTATAAAACTACCGATAAAAGAGAAAAGTTTAATATTTTAATACATTGATTTCATTATTCTAGAAAAATATTTTAATGACAATTATTGTCGCCAGTGTTAAGATTATGATATGTCACCGTGAAGATTTTCTTAATCATTTCTGTGAACGATAGTCGGAATTATTTTAGATTATCATTAATAAACTGGCGGTCTATTATCGTTTTTTAACGACACGATCAAAAATTTTTTATCATGTAATTATACCTCTAGCTATTATTTTCGTTACTCTATAGAAAATACTAATATTGATTTTTATTCTAACCTATTTTTTATTATTATTATTTTGATAAGGATCAACTCGGTAGTCATATATAAATATAATGCGAGTAATTATTAAGAACAGTATCCTATTTAATTGACAAGATAAATAGGTTAAGGCCCCTGATTATCATGATAATTGAATGATTATTATTTATGAACGTGATCCTTTATCATCGGCCATTACGCTGCTCGATGATAAGAATAACAGATGTTGTAATTGGACAAATTGCCCGAATGATAGATATATCGAGAGCTACAGAGAAGTAGAGTATCTAAACAAACTGCAAATAGACCCATATGTTTTCATCAAAGAATTGGGTGGCCCCTTCGGCCCTTAACATGTAAACAAAGACCGGTTGCATTTTGCCTTGGACTTTAGATACGCAACAGAAATTTAATTCTCTCTTTCATGTGATCAGCTAAAGATTCAATTGAATGCGGAAATATATTCTCATAATTCTACTTTAATTCCTTGATTTATGAATACACATTTAAAATTGCTTTTTTAAAATAATTGTTTGAGTTAAATACATATATATATAAATTAATTCTTCGACTAGTCCATTTTCTAAATGCAGCGATATTTATTAACCAGAACAAGGTTTAGAGAACCGCAAAATAAACAGATGTAGGGGGAGGGATGGAGAGACGATCAGTGACGGCAATGTCCATTAGTGTGGATAGACATCTATTTTGATATCATAAGCCACTAAAAAGTAGATTTACATAATTATTTCCACTCGATTAATTCAGAATCCGGATGTATAAATGAACCAATGAGGTTGCAGGTTAGATAACGATCGAGTTTAAGTTTTGAATGGCATTGAATTTAGTATATTTTTCCCCCTTCCTCTTCTGTTCTTTTATAAAATTTATCTTATAATAGATTGTCGCCAACAGCTGCAAAATTTAGGATGGTCTTGTTTTATGCCGTACATTACGTCATGGAGAAAGAGAATAGCGTGTGCAGCGGACAGTATTTTTTCCATCCACAACGTCAATCTGCTGACGCAGCATCATTCGAATGATATATAAGCTCGACTTACAGGAAAGAATAAAAACCCCCATTCTACTTCTTCCTAGACACATTTGCTGTTATCATTTAGCTAGGTTCATTGTCGGTAGATGGCGCCACGCACGGTGATGAGTAAATAACTTTTTCGTCAATTTATAAATAAATTTGGCAAGTGCCCGTGTTGTAAGTGAGTTCGTAAACCTTATTTAAGTCGTTACTATCCATTTCTTAATCAAATTTAAGGTTTAATTTATGGCTGCTTTTAAAAACGTTTGCCAGTGGCGCAATAATCAGACTCTTGCATAATTTCTATTTTTTTTATTCTTATTATTTTTTAATGATATTGAAGTAAAATTAATCGAACGTTTAACACTTTCAATGTCATATAAACAGGATTTATTACCGAGTCTTTTGCGTACGTTGTCACAAAAACTGTTTCAATGTACAAAAGGAGAGGCCACGTTACACCCTTGTCTTCAAGCGAGTTTTTATTATTTGAAAGGGGGAAAAAAGTTTGTGAATTAGATAAATGCGCCGGTTTATTTCTTTCAAACGGGAAATTTTAATTGAACAAAACTGAATATAATGCTGCAAAATAGTATCTAGTTAAATTACACGTGAATGTAGCTTAAGTACGTATTATTTTGACGTATTTTAATAGACTTTCGGCACACGTTTACGTTTACCAAAGTCGGAACGTTTTTCACTTTAAATAAATTTTTTTTAAATTCTTGTTTTTATCTCAAGAACGATTAAAAGTTTTTTTTTCGTAAAATCAATATTTATATGCAATGCACAGTTTTAAAGTTTCGAGTTTTACAAGATACAATATAGGACTATAATCGAAAAAATAGTTGCAAATGCTACATAATGTATCGTATTTTATCAATTTCGTGACAGTTATTACACGAGTAAAGCTATTTTAAAAAATTCAGGACAATAGTTGCATTACCACATGATAAATTATCGGATCTACACTTTTTATTTATTTTTTATTTTTTTGCATAACCTAAATCGTTATCAGTATTTGGTAAAGTTTACAACATTAGCAAATATAAACATAAACGTATAAGTAAATTATTAAACTGGAAATATCATCAATATTCTTAATTCTGTTAATATTACTTAATAGTTCGAAAATAATGACGTAATTTTACTTTAATGTTTTCGATGATTTAAATATTTCTTAACGTTTTCTGACTCAACATTTATTATTTTTATTATGTTTTTTTTTCCTTCTAAAAAATGCATTGACAAATGTGGAAACGGAAAACCAAAAACGCCCTACTCAACAGCTGCATTTACGATTTATACTTCCTATATCCGCATTTGTAATGGTAGATAACTTTATACCTGTCCTTCAAAACATTAAGTTTTAAAATTATTTAAATTGCTTGATATAAAATTTATTTTTACGTTTATATTTCAGTCAACTGAGAAAACATTAAAAAAAAATTTTTTTAACCCTTTCTTCCGTTTTGTTGTCTTTGTTTTGCACTTTCAGTGCATAATTTACACGCAACACCAACTACAATTGTTGCATTTAAAGCGTGTTTATTTTTATTTATTTTATTTTTTTGCTATCTCGCACCATATAATTCTAATTCAAATAATATGTAATTTTGCGTTCTGAATTTTTTAAATTATGTATGCTGCAATAACAAAGTTACAGCAATTCAAACGGTATGTTGTGCTAACTGCAATGCTTTGTAACTGCTATTACGTGAAAAGCTTACGTGGCGTTTGCTTGAAAGAACTGGTACAGGGCTAGTTGTAAGGATAGGAAATCCTTTAACGATATCCATACAATTTGATTCTTAAAAATGCCCGCAGTGAATGCTTCTCTGTAGGCTACACTTGGGAGAATCGGCTACGCTATACGGAAATGATCCTTCTTTCACGATATGCGAGCGTGTGTGTGTATATATATATATATCTTTGTGTCATCCTTCATAATCGAATGGTCTGTCACACTGACTAATTTCGATAATTGTTTCCGCTATTAGCAATTTGTTAGCCATCGCCAATAGAAAGTTCGCTCCTTTTGTTTTAGAGTGAAATCGCTGGTGCATAACTATATGTATTAAGAATGAAAAGCCGATTTCATTGTGCTTGAGTTTCATAAAGAATTATCAATTGACTTATATAAAGTTAATTATTATGTCAATCGTGATACGAGATAGTAGCTTTATAATAGATGTAATTTCATGCTTAACTTGGTTAAAATTATTGTAGCTAGAGACTGTTTAAATTGATTTTTACTCTGTTTTTATTAAAATTAAATTAGTCGTTTTGTGTCGATCTACTGTTAATTTTATGTTTCTTGTAGGCTTTTCATGGAAAAAAGACATGGGTCACAGCGTACGCGAATGTCGTAACGGCCGCCCTGTGTGCGTGGTATATTTACTTATTGTGTTATAGACCCACATCTGTACGTGTCTATTCACCACACATGTTTATAATTATAATGCATATACTTGTTTTAATTGTTTCTACTTATGTATATCAGCATGGTATAGGCTATGTTACGCGCTACAGACAGTAAATACATTCCACGAATCAAAATGTATGGTCTATACATATATGTGTGAAGTATTTCAATTAAACTTAGCAAGAGGCTAATGGGTGATAAAACGAATGAGCTCTGAGAAGTAGATTTTCATGTTTGTCTGTCTGTCTTACCGATTATCTTTCCTAGTAATTAATTAATCGTAATTCAGAAACAAAGTTTATAATCCAGATGCTTCCCACAACTTTTTAATTATCAGTTGTTGCAGTTATTCAGAGAATAAACTAATTACCAATTACACCGAGAGCAATTTTTTAATTTTCGAAATGCATTTATGCTCTTTACTAATCATTCGAAATAGTTATATTAATAATTAACCTAGATTTTAAAATGTTTTGTTATCAGTATTTTTTTTTATTTTTTTAAGAGTGAAAATGGCCGTGAACCATTCAGAAAAAGCAGGAAAAACTGGACCTCATCTCAAATTTGTATTTAAAAAGAATGAAGCAAACTAGACTTTGGCGTGAGGCAACCACTTTAATGCCAAAGTTGTTCGTTATCGTGCATACAAACAAACATTGTTGCTGTAGACGGCTTTACATGATTTATTAATAGTGACCGAGCAGTGGTAAGACGTCAGAGGTACAAAAAAACAGTGCGATATCTCTGTCATTAGATTCGATAAACAACTATTCAAAACTTCTGTAGAAAGCAACTTGAACTCATTAATATTTATTTTTTTCGAAGAATACACAATTTATAGATACGCATAGAGATAAAAGCTTTACAATCATTTTAATATATAAATAAATGGAAATGTACCATTGAAAGAAAGTTTAAAATAATAAAAATACAGTATGTACAATAAATAAATAAAGTTGAATCTAATTATGTTGATATTTATAGGTTTTAGTAAGTAAAAAAGAAAACAAGTTAAAAATAATTTTGGAAATAGGTGCTCATTTATCAGGTTAATTATTGGACTGTATATTATCAGGTTAATTATTGGACTGGAGCCTTAATCAGTTGCATGTTGATGATTTTAATGCATATAATTTTTCGTACAGCTAGTAACTATTTTAACAAGTGTAAGTTTTCAACTAGAAACCTATTAACCTAGATGTCAACATGCCATAAACAATTATGACAAGACAAAAATGCTTGAAAAATGATGGATAAACCAATAAGATGAATCCCATTTAAAAGCCCGATAACGAACGGATATATCTCTTAAAACTTAAAAGTAAAAAGTTAATTTGGGAATAGATGGAACATCGAAAATAGGTTAAAACAGACTAGGAAATGAGAAATTCTAGACTGGAGCATGTGATAATAGACTAGGGTTGAGGACAAGTGGGGAAGAGTAGGTTTTTACTTCGCCTTCAAGTGCTTGATGATATCTGTAGTCTTTTCATGGGAAACCTGACCCATGATTAATGGTAGCTCTGATAACAACCCCTGTGTGTCATACCGACTAGAAATGGATGGCATATCTACCGGACTAGCACCGAGATAACCACTTAATGTTGTCAGAGGAACTGGAATAGTTCCCGTTAGGAAGCTTAGCAAATACTGTATGGCTGGATTGTACAGATTTGCTGCAAAAACGATCTTATGTATCTGTGACAAACGGATGCCACTGGGTACTTTCTGAAAGATTGCTTTCATCTATTAGATTCTTTGTGGTTTGTCTCTTATAAAGAATTATGTTTTGACTCTCCTTTTCAGATACCTCGATTGAATTATTGGCCGATTTACAATTGTAGGTTTAGGATGATCAATAAGCACAAAGAATACAGGATGCAGATCTTATATAACCGATAGATTCTCTAGTATTTTCTGACTTTTTGACGTACATTGCTCCAGTTATTTTAACAACCGCAGAAGAGAAAATCTCAAGTATTCGTTCTCATTACATTTAAATGCATACATAAACAAAAAAAATTGTAATTTATTTTTCTAATAAGTCATCCCATTTGCTTGTTTATTAGAATTTCCTCGATCTAAAACCTTGTTTATTAACTTTTTTTTTTATTGCATTAACGCTCTATTTTCTTCAAGAATGTTTATATAGCTCACGGTCACTTTCTATTATTTAAATATATATGTATGTATATATTAAAAAACTTGTTAAGAATATATAAAATCTAGGTTAATTATTGCTTACAGGATTTGTAAATACGTTTTACGAACTTCAATAAAATTGTACTCGAATGCTACTATAATTGGATTCAGCGATGCATTTAATGCAATTTCGAAATTAGAAAGTTACGACAATAACAAAAATGAATACTTTTCGATTTAAAAAAAAATTTTTTTCACTAAAGCTTAAATAATTTTAATATCGAATGTAGATTAATTTAAAACTTGAAATCAAAGCTGCAGATTTTTGACGATGAACCTTTAAAGTTTAGACTGTAAAAAGTATATCTGACAGCGACTAGTTTTTTTTTAATGTTTAGAAAATAAGTTATATACAGTCGACCCCCCTATAAGATCATTGATTTTTCCGTTTTATCTGAATTACATGTTGTACGAGTCACTTAGATTTTACAAATATGTGAGCCATTCACAGTCCGGCACACGTATTTGTAAAATCTAAGTGACTCGTACAACATGTAATTCAGATAAAACGGAAAAATCAATGATCTTATAGGGGGGTCGACTGTAAGTCTCGTAAATTTTCTAAAAATCGAACGTATTTGTTATAAATACTTTATTTTTTTGTCATCATAGCAATTAAGATAATTGCAGTTATCTTGTTTATATTAATAATTCGAAGTGATAACAGAAGGATATAGAGAGCGTAGAGATGAAAATAAACGTTTATTTCTAAATATCATAAATTATTTATCAGAAATTTCTAGTAGTAAAAACATTCCCTTTTTATCTTTAACGAAGATGGGAAATTTTCCACTTTGAAATTCAGCTTGAAACTCTAGAATTTTTATTAAAAACATATGCATTGAATTTTACGAAATGTGCTTTTA
This sequence comes from Centruroides sculpturatus, assembly GCF_000671375.1. Taxonomy (NCBI): domain Eukaryota; kingdom Metazoa; phylum Arthropoda; class Arachnida; order Scorpiones; family Buthidae; genus Centruroides; species Centruroides sculpturatus. Next base: position 532,211 of record NW_019384409.1, on the reverse strand, counting down.
TTAATTTCGTTTCCTTGCAAATTATTGAGCTAATTCAAAACAAGAAAAAAAATGTAAATAAATTAGAAAAAAAGAATTAAATAAAAGAAAGGGTTTAAGTCTTATTTTACAATTTTATTCAAATATTAAATAGATGGATAAAGTCGGTGTTTTTCCTTCCCGTCATTGAATATCCGGGAATTTAAAGTAAACAGGATATCCGGTGAGTTCAGAATCGAATATATTTCCTTGTTAATATTCTCAAAATAAATAAATATTGTAAGAACACTTCATAATCCTTGTGGGAAAGTGCGCAATTATTTACTGTCGTATCAACAGGTTGCGAAATCGGAAGTGGCCATCTTCACTTGTCATCTTTGGTTACAATAAGCAGCACCTCTTACTTTTGTTATTTTAACGACTTGGCTCGACTTTATTCCCCAAAATGAAACTCTTTTTTTACGTGCAAGAGCAGAGAATGAACCCGAAGTTTTCGATTTAATAATACATTACAGCTCGTCAAATTATGCTTTTCGTCCATTTCAATTCCCTTAAATTGAAAGAAAATTGAGACGAGTCTATTTCCTTTTCTGATCTGTTTTAGTCTTTTTGGATTTAGAAAATTGAAATAGGGCTATCTCCATTTTTTTTTTTTTTTCGGTCTTCTTAAATTTCAAAAATGGAAACAGTCGAAGCCTTAAAAATAGATAGTAACTGTATTTAAATTAAAATGATTGAAATAAATCTGGTAAAATAATAATTTGATAAGGAAGAATAATACAAATAACTATAAATTTTTAGGTATAATGTGCTTAAGTCATCAGTTGTATTTATTCACTCCCATCTTTTTTCTTTTGTGATAGAAAGAGCTAATGATGGTAACAGGAAGAAACCATTGAGTTCTTTTCCATAGCGTGCTTCCTTTTTTGTTTCATTAAATTAGTAGAAATAGTAGTAAAGGTTTGACTGCGTAAAGGATTTAGGAAATGACCCGTTCATTCACGATTTTGTAATAAAAGACTAGCATTTTATCATATGTAGGCTTAAATCCAAACATTAAGAATGGATGGGTCTTATGATATCAACTATATCACTTTTATTGGTAAGTCAGTTGTATGGTGTAATTATGATACGGTATTCGATCGCGATTCATTCTCGTCCGTCTGTTATTTTTTCTTATATTGCTTTCTTAAAATTTTAATATATTTTTTCGAAGGATTTTCTAAGTTGTACACAATTATTTATTTACATTTCCAAATTATTTACTTATATATGTATACATCTATTTACTTGTTTGTATACATGGCGTGAAAATAAATACTGTAAGAATGTCTGCAAGTAAACTCATTTTTATTATTCGTAAATTGAACATTTACAAAACTAATTTTTAAGTAACCAAGACATTCTATAAGAATGAAATGCGAATATAGAAAATGTATTAACTGGTATTCAGAGTTATTTGCTTTCATTCTAAAAAGCATACAAATAAATGGTTTTCAACTATTATTTTCTATTTTTACACAATGTGTATGAATCATTCTCTAAGAAAGTTCTTAAAGAAAGTATTAGAAAAATATTGACATTATAGAGTACTTTAATGGATTTAGCTCTGTTTATTTAGACTTATTTAACCGATGTTGTGGTCCATACTGAGATTCCATTAGACCTTTAGGCTAAATATGAATAAAACGAAATGAAAGGAGACTAGTTTACTTTGTAACATTTTTTTCTTCTTCTTCTTATTATTTCAAAAACTCTTCAATTATACGTGTGTACAGAGAATTTATTTTTGAGTTATATAGAAAACTCTAACTTATAAAATTTATTTAGATTTTAGGAATTAATCGATGTTGCGTACGATATAATAATTTTAAAAACATTAGAATTTTTTAAAAATAGCGATGGAAAAATTTTAAATGGATTTTAAAATTATATAATAAATTTTTACGCTATTGTGTGTTTGTGTCTGTCATCATTCGAATTTTACAGATAAAATATCTTTCCATTCGATGACATCACTGATGTATGAGAATGCAGCAGTATAGACAAATCAAGCTGTTATAAGCGATCCTATATAACAAGTGAAGTGTCGCCTATTTCCGTTTTTTACTCCGTTCTGTTTCGTGGAGCATCGTTAAGCACTTCTTTGCAATCATGCTTCGTTTCTTCGATTCTGGTCTGTAAACTAGATCACACGCTTAACTAACTTTACTAAGCAGATATATGTGAGTGATTATCAGAATATATTATCCTCTATTAGCCTATGGTAGCTCGGAATATGCATTAGTGTATAGGAAACATTTGATAGTGGAGTGAAATGAGCATTACCAATTTCCTATGAGTTGCGGATATGTTAAGTAAGATAAACCATCAATGTTTGCTTATTTAATGTCTTCGTGTAATTTGAAATTTTAAAAAAATAAATATAATTCTACTGTTTCAAAGTTTGTACGAATACATTGCAAATCAAGTTTTAATATTAACCATTTTATTTTTTCGTATGATTTTTTTTTTCTTTTCTTTTTTGTAGTAGATCAGAATAGGTGTAAATTATGTTTTGGTCTTTCTGATAAATTATGCCCATGAACGAACCCTCTATTCTTCTACCATAAAAGGCCCTGAGACATTTCATTTCATGCTTCAGGGAGTTTTCTAGTAGTTCAGAGAGTTGGGGCGTCATCACAAGAGTCTAAATCGCTGTAAGAGTCTTTCCTTTAATCATATATAATGAGGGTTTCACTTTTTATACTTCTCCAAGGACTCAAACTTGACCTGCATGTTCTTTAGTGTGAGGGAAAATAGGTTGCTGTAGGTTCTTTATTTTTTACAATTTTCACTGGTTACTTTTAAATGCTTATTCAAGCATTTCCGGCGAAAAGATGATTCTTAAAATTATTTATTGAAAGATATTTGCGGATTATTATCGTTTTTTAACAAATTATAAATTTATTTTTTTTCTTGTAAAAAAAATTTAAATATATATTGTTGTATCATTAATCATGTAGAAACAAACAGGAAAGCTTCAAGGTTTTCTATATGAGTGATTCCTATCTGAATTGTTTATAAAAACTCGTTATGTATATGTTTTAAATTCAATATGTTCGAATTAGAATGCTTTATTTAGCCTAACACTGTTTATAATTCAATCAAGATTTGACATAAACATTTTTGAAGGACTATGTTATTTTCAATTTAAATGTTCTATTAGCACAGGGACTACGGATTTATCTTATTTTTCTACGGAAAATAGAAAAAGAAGACAGACAAAAGTTGCAATTTTGGAAAAATTATCTTGCTTTTTGTTATTTCCTCCGCCTAATGCTTTAGTATCCACCAAATTATAGACACGTAGGAACATCGCCCTGACATTTTTACAAACTGGTACGATTAGTGCAGTCACAAATTTTCTAATGGAAAAATCAAATAGTTGTCTCGTTTGTAGTGACGAAATTTAAATGTTTGTTTACGTAAAAAACTTAAACTTTTCACGAAAATTATTTAAAGAAAAAAGTTAGACTGTCCGAAATAATATTTTCGCTCATATTTTTACGTAATCATATTCGATATTTAAAAAACGTTACAAAAGAAAAAATAATATCTATCCAAAATTATAATTTAAAATAAATATGACTTTTCTCTAATGACTTCGCACATAATGTGTAGTCGGGTCAATGCACTTATGGACCAGGTAATAACTCATCATATTCAGCAAATGAATAGAGTTCTCCCACTTTGATTTCTCGCAAAGGAGTCAGAGAAAAAATTCTTACCAAATTCAGGGCGGGGCACAAATCTAGTTTTGTTTTGGTCTTCAATAATTGGATTTAAGATGCATTCAAGGTCTTTTACTTCACCTGATTTGATGAGTAGTTTGTACAAACTGTGAAAATGATTAGTATCCCCGACCACACCTTGACTATTCATTTTTTCCCCTCTTTCTCTTTGTCATTGAGACCATGGGAAAAAATTTTTTGGTCAGAGGAAATTAAGAAATATTGATTCTGTCAGTACTTAAAAGGATGACTTGATACTTTTCCAATTTTATTAAAGAAAAGCCAAAGTGAGGAGAATCTTTTTTGATGTTTTACCTGTTAATTTTAAGCAAAACTCAATTTTATTACTCGTTTACTTTAAACAAACCTCTAGTAATTGGATTGAATTAAAGCCGGGCTTTTCAAAACAGACATTCTTAATGTGTGCTGCCAGTAGATTTTAATTTTCCTTCTTATAATGTATTCAAATTTAAATTTAACCCATCAAAAGTTTAACGTTCCGAAGTAAAAACTTGGGAACAATTTTAGTGTGTGAAAAGTAGACAACTTGATACCATTAATAAATTGGATATCCTGAATGATTGATAGGCAATTTTTCATATCATATTAATTGACTTAACTCGCTATGGATAGTGACTTAATAACCGTTACGTGTTTTAATTAAAACATCACCATCACGCTTTTCACGTCACGTTCACGTTCTTATAAAAATCTCATGTCACACTCTGGGTCAATTACTAAAGTAATAGTTGTTATCCTGTCTACCGTAACTCTTCGGTTATTGCTTCTGATTTTTGCTATTTGTTGCTGTTTGAATGTGTGTATTGATTATTATTCCAATTTTTGAACCGCGCCTCTTCTCTCCCTTTTAATTATATAATGGATGAAATTCTTTCTCTCCCTGTAGGGACAGGATCACGCCTCACAAATTAAGAAATAACTATTTAAACATGTGTTTAATAAGAGCTGTGGAAACTACTGTTTAAAAAACTTTGAAAGACTCCTCTTTTTATGTGGATAATTATCTTGCTTTTTTTCTTTAACTTACTAGAAGCTGGAGTACTGAATGGACATTTGGACAAGGCATTGCACTTGACAATAATATATTGCTCTGTGTTCCAGATTTTTTGGTCATTTCTGAATGACCCACTTCGCGAAATATAATTCATGAAATACACTTCTGCCTCCTCTTCAGTTTTCCTCTCTCCACTTCTCATGAAATGACGTGACTAAGTGATAATCAGTCGGATACTCGATACATCATGTCTGGTCGAAATTTTCTACTTCCAAGTGGTTCCTGGGTCAGAAGAAAGGGGAGACTATAGTTGTTTTTCTTCTATTTCATAGTTTTTTTTTGTCTGTCTTTAGTTTTCCTGCCCAAACGGATAGAATAACTTGGAGAACAAAGAATGGCTGGACTAGTATTGCAGAGCAAATGTGTGGGATCCTATTGATGAAGACAGATGGTTAGTCGAAATGAAACTGTTTGGCAATTTGCAGTCTCTTTTTCGAACATACAAAAGGAAGAAAAAAATGAAAATGGTTAGATGAAATTTTCTTCCTCTTCACATTTACGATCGTTTATTTATTTAAGGAAAATCTATAATTGTAAACACGAACTTGTAACGTTTCAGAGTTTTCTCAATTCCCAGTTAACTTAAATGGAAACTAGGCTTAAAGCTATCAAAAGTTATAAGAAGTTATCGAGCAATTTCTTCGAACAACATAAAAAAGGGACTCTCCGCGAAAATAAAAATTCAAAGTAACAAAGGAAAAGTTATTTATTAATAGTAAATGAAGTTTAGAAAGTCTGAATATAAAAATGTCAAAAAACTCACGCCTACTCTATACGGTACTGTTTCTGATTTATTATTTGTGAGCTTAATCTGTCATATTATTTGATTGTACACCTGGTATGAGTGTACAATTAGAAATGAGGTGACAATAGCCGCATATAAAATGAAGAGTGAACATGTGATCAGAAGATTAAAATCACGTTCAAAAAAAAATCAACCAAAATATTCGCATTAGAATTCTTATCACGTCTTTTAACTAGAGTAATGAAGTTTCTAATAATTAAAATGTTCATAATAATTTTTATAGTTTAATTATTTAAAAGTCTTTTGTGTTAGAATAACCTCATGACATGATAGTAATTGGTTCGAGCAAAAAATAAAAAGTAAAAAATAAAAAAAGTGTTTCCTCTGTTCCCCGAAGCAAGTACAGTTACATTGACAATACACAGACGATTGTCTATCCAGGTTACGATGGATGGTGTTCGCTTAATGAGAACTATAGAAGCCATAGAGAAAGTAGCCTTGGGATTAATGTTGTTCTTCGTGCCTGCAGGTAATGTGTCCAACTGCTGTCGACATTATTACATCTTTTATACTGTCTTCGCCAACCGCGTTGCTTCTTCTATAAATTCTGCTGTTTTTGATATCTTTCACGGAGGTAGATCGATTAAGTTATTATCAACTAGTAATGTGATGCCATCTATTGGGATTTTTAAACATTTTTCTGTTTATTCGATATCCTTGTTCGATTATTCTAATGTGAAAAAGAAAAAGTAGAGAAAGAGCGAATTCAAACAATCAATTACACGCAGATCAGAGTTATTTACAAACTCGTGCGATTATATCAACAATTTGGAGATGATAAAAAGGTTTACAGACAGACACACACACACACACACTGGTGTATGTAACTCGGCGATTGTTGGAACTGTTGGAGTTAATCAGTTGACAGATAAACAGAAAAACATCTTTAGAAGAGTAAGAGGCTGCGCATAAAAGAAAAAGAATCTTTAGAGAGACCGACAGACTGGTGAATAACCAGAGAAAGAGCATTTAGAGGAGAGTATACACTAATGGAGGAAGAAGAAGCCATTAGAAAAGACCGACAGACAAAGCGGAGAACTGAGAAGCCATTAGAGAAGTCCGACAGAATAATTGGAGGGACTGACACAAGCCTTTTTATAGAACTGACAGGCAAATATTAGGCTGCTTTATACTTTTTTTTTTTTAATAAAATGAATATTACACAAGATTACAGTTTTGCATAACAATCAGCAGAATTATCAAATTCAAGTATTTTAACTTTCAACTGAAACTTCAAATCGATAAAAAAAAAGAAAAAGAAAAAAACGTCTGAAACTGATTTATTGTTTTCCAGAAAAGAATAAGCTTTTTTTTTGTAATTTCATTCTAAAGTGTAGAAATAGGATGTTATAGAAAATTATAGTCATATGGAAAATACTAAATACTGTGACTCTATTCGATATCTGTCGTAGGACAGGAGCCTCGAAATACATCTATTATATTAAAAAAAATTCTCTCTATAAAAAGAGATGTCTGTCCTCTAATTGGTGTTTCTTTTATAAATTGATCGATATAAATCTTCCGTGTAATATGTAATTAACATGTTCCTATTCATATATTACCTTTAATGCACAACAGATTATTAAGGCATTAAAAGCCTAAGCCTTACAGTCCGAAATTTTCTAATAGAGAAACTGCTGTCGTATTCGAACTGTATTCTATACGATCAGAATTCAAGGAGTTACTGAAACATAAAACTGAACTCTGTATTTTGCATTCCGATTTTTTGAAAAAAAAGAAGTGTGCAGTTTATTTTTACTTCATTAAGACTATTATATATGAAAAAATTCCATAATTAATTTTAATTTGGTATCAGTCATTATAAAGTTAGATTTAAAAGATCTCATCTTCCATTGAAACATAATAACAACATGTCTATTGAAAAGTTGGGGATAAGAATGAATTTCAGTAATTGGTTTTGTGGAAGTCTTCCTCTAAATCTAATAAAGACATAAAGTATGAGAAGACCAATCGTTGATGTTTGCAGAACTCATTGAATTGAGTTTTGTAACTAATCATACAAGGTTGAAGTCAAAAGAATTGAATTACATTTTCTTCTTCCTTCTATTATGCCGTAATTGGTTCTGAGAGAACTTGACCAAATTTAGATACAGATGGAGATGTAGTAAGTGGAAGATTCGTTTATTTAGAATTATTTGGACGTTAACCATTCTTAGATTCTCTGATGGGGATACCATAAGAACACGTGCCACTTCTAACGCTTTTTTACGTTATAACTCAACTTCTGTTAATATAATAGTGTTTGAAATGTAGGCATTTACCACGTAGATCATCGTAATAAAGAAAATTATTATGGCTCGAAAATTCAACTATTAGTTAATTATTTGACTTATTACTTTAAAAAATATTTGCAGGACTTGATAAATTCTAAGTCTACAAAAACTATTTTCATTCGTCTGAAATTTTTATTTTATAAGTGAGGCTTACAATTAAGAAATTAACTTACATTTGCTAACTGGATCTAAATTATGTTATTACGTTAAGAGAAATTGCCATAAATTAAAGAACATTGATATTTTTTATTCTGGAAAATTTATAAACATTAATCAAACAATAATTTATGCTATAAAGTCATATGGTAAATCTAATCAAGTTAAGGGTAATTGGAGTTATGTATAGCCTATAAGCATGCAAATTCTATATATATAGGCCTATATATAACTGTATGTATCAGTTAAGAAAAATGATATTTTAACTGTTACTCTATACACATTTTAATTTGCAAAATTATTGTTAATAAACAAAGAAATATTTTGTATAGATTGCATTATCTTGTAATTCAGGTGTCAATACAATTATCGATACAAAATTTTTGTTCAAATCTATTTTGCTTTAAAATTAACTGGAAATATTATCGAAGGCTAAATAATTATAGTAATATCCATTGTCAATGGAGTTGTTTCAAGGTAAACATAAAACTTGATTTTTAATCGTTTACACACGATGAAAGTGAGCCTTTGTTTGGTGCTGATGCACATAAAAACATCAGGTGCGTTGTGCATAACTTTTATTGACGACAGAGCCAGCTGCGTGTATATAATTAACCGGTAGAAGGGCATCATGCGAATACTGATCATTTTCCTGTTGGTAGAGCTTAGCTTATAAATCATCTGCGAAAAAAAGGAGGGTCGAAATGGCGCACGTGACTTCCTGTTGCGTTGTCGGCTTCAATTATTGCGCTTTTGTGTCAAAAAATTTCGTTTCGACGCTGGCGGAGGTATTCTAGATCACAAGGGGGAACCATAGTTCGGTAGATAGGAAAAATGGTTCACTATGCTTTACTAAAGGGAGTAGAAGAAAATTTCTATCACGACTCTCTTACGGTGTGCTTTCCCTCTTTTATGTTCAGAGATAATACATAAAATATTACAGAGAACATTATGCATCTCTCTTGTCTCTCAATACAAAGTGCAAGGTTGAATTTTGTTAATGGCTTTAATTTATTGCACTTACTTCCATTAAATTACTTGTACATGCTTTTTTCACTCTACAGTGTCATATATTCTAAATTCTCTGTGGTTATTTTTAATGAGCGCGTTCTTTATACATTATGCCATTTTATAAGCACGAACTGTACGGAATAAAATGCAAAAATACGAGATAATTAATGCAGATATTGAATAATTTTTATAAGACCGTTGCTTTTGATGAAAGCGTGGTTTAAACTTTGATTATTTTTATTCCTAAAGTCGCTTCTCTTTGCCATCTTATGTAAATATGATATGCCCTGCCCGTTACTTACACAGGTGGAGCACTAACAAAGAATAACAAAGGCCCACGCGATGGCCATCAACTCACTCGCTTTCAGATATTGTCTATACAGTAGTACACTAAATGAGCTATTAAACTTAGTAAAATTGCTAAGATAATTCTGATACTATCGAGTTTATTATTATATTTTATATAAAAATAGTTATAAATAAATATATATAAGAATATTTGAAGAATACACCCATCACCATTTAGTTAGTTTTTTTCCCAGAGGGGAAAGGTGTAACCAGTTGCTCCCTATCTAACTTCCTCTCGCACGCATTCCATTGTTATTTTTGCTGTTCTGGGAGTCTTCCTCCATCTGTAACGCTTCTAATTAACAAACATAGCACGACTCCCGCGTGTAGCGGAAATATGGCATAGGACAAGGGACTTGAGATACCTATATCTGTTATTGTATCTTCTATTGTAAAAATCATTAATTATTTTTATAAAAGGATATATGCCCTATAATCAGTGTATCCTCTGTACTGATATATTGTTATCAATCTATTGATATCTAGATGATATCTGTATATAATTGAAATCGGCGTAACGTGGAATTATATTTAGTGTACATCTAACACGAAGATAAAAAAAAGGTCAAAAAATAAGAAAAATTAGGCCACTTTAGCAGAAATCCGAAATAATGAAAGGAAAGTAGAGAATGGCAACAATCTGAAGCTGTTTGCAAACATTCGGTGCAACCGTTATTCTTTGATTGACGTCTCGATCGCTATTAATACGTCAGATATTCTGAGGAGAAAGTAAAAAGAGGAGTTGGAAAACTTTTTTCCTTCACTTTGGAGTAGAAATAAATATCAGGTAATGCGACTATGGCACGTACTTTTAAAAGTGGACGTTCTAGATCTAAGATCTTTTCATCATTTCGTCCTCTGCGCGATATACTAAGTGGAAAAGTTGTAGTAAGAGAAATGATGACTATATATCATCCAGCCAGGAGAAATAGTTTCAGTTGAGAATCTGAAAGCGTGATTGACGTCGTGATTCTGCTTTTAAATTTCAACTGGCTATTAGACCGTGACGTTTTTTGGGTTATCTGCCGATGGTTTGTGATTTTTTTTCTTGTTACCGCTAATGGAAAAATAACACACCAGCGAATATTTGAATATTTTAGAAAGAAGAAAAAATGCTAGAAATATCAAACGCTGGATTTTAAATTGGAACCATAAATATAGCTGAAATTCTTATTTAGAGAAAATTATCGGAATATAGTCGAGAATAGGTAGAAATTGCTACTTATCAACTTGAAAAAAAATTAACGTTCACTTTCTTCCTTAGATGGCTACAAAATAAACATTACGACAGTTTACCACATAATGCGAATTAATGCTTTTGACACGGATGCGAAGAAAGATGCAGATAACATAACGGGGAATTTAAATTTTGGAAGAGGAAGTTTAAAGAAATAGCGATACACTTTAACATTGTCAGTCTAACATAGCTACACAAAACACATCGTGTACAGTTTATTTTATCGTCCCATAAAACACTGTCTGTTAATTATATAGCTGTATTTACGTGTCGCGTTCTTTCCGTACATATGATACCCAGATGGAGAAACCAGCTGGGAATGCGTCATGCTTTAAACTATAACTGCAATTCAATTGAAAGGCCAGAATAATTTGTTACCCGATATATAAGCAATAGAATTACACGTCGCTGTTAAAGATAGAGCTCCCAAGTTATCAAATATTTAAAGCGTATTTCATTCCGTTATACAAGAGTCAAAGATTGTAGCATAACAGGCATGCATAACAAACCTATGAAGAAGCAGCCACGAAGAATATTTTCACTATAATCGGTGCAGATAATGATAATGGGCTTTATGTACTTAAGTTTTGAATTTCATTTATATGGAGGTATTCGGTTTTGAATTATTACCCAAACGATCAACTTAAGGGATTGATGTCGGAACCGGAGCGCCCCGGTACATTAATAAATCAAAAATACTCATTGGCTGCAATCTGTCAACAGTATACTCTCACTTATTATAAATGCTCTTAAAAACATACGGGGACAAGCAATATATCAGTGTAGTTTTAAATTTGGTATAAAAGCAAAGTCATTGTCAAAAATATCATGACAAGTAGGTAGCTGTTAGTGATATATGAAGTCAGATTGTTGTACACCAACTGTTCCTTGACGGTTTGAAAAATGACAGGAAACTGAATAGATCTGAAGTCCTGTTTGCTAGATACATTGCCTGACAAATCCTTCATCCATGTTTACAAGCATTCTGCTTATTTAAGTTGCTACCATCATTGAGCTTTAGCAAATGTTCTACTCGTTTCTGATTGTTGCTTTAACTTCTACGGTAACATCCGGTATATCTAAAAGTCAATGCTACGATTCATGCATATCACGTCGTCTTCAAGGTGAAATATAAATCGTCCTTGATTATTTGTTTTCCCTATATTCCATTAGATCGAAGTTTCCATCGTGAATATCGTGAAGGTTAGAATAATAGATTTTACACTCGGTTGGTAAATTAACAATAATTAATTACCTGATGAGGTAAACATCTCTGTTCACTATGCATCTCGAATATTAGCTTATAAATGCATTTATGAACATAACTTATAGCTATAATTCCACTGTTTTAGGTAGGGTTTCAAAGTGTATTTTCACGAAATCTATTGTGACTAGAACATTAGCTTTTCTCTATAATATTCTGATCTGTTACGAAATCATAATGGTAGAAATTCTATAAATTGTAATAACCTGAATTGATTCTTTGCATCCATAAATAGTCTAATTTCCAGTCTGACTTTTCACAGTATCTGAAATAGGAATGAGCTTGAAAAAACCTGTACTTGAAAAATATAATGAATTGTATAAATATCATGTTGAATTCTTAGTTCAAATTTTCTCAAGATTATACTGTCAATATTTTGTAACTGATCTACTTTTATTGCTGTAATTTATATTTCTTGAGAATTTCTATTTATTATTTTAGTATAATCATGAATTAATATATATCCTCTTTCTGTAGAGCGTACGTTATTTAATAAACAATTATTAATACTTTTCCAGTTAAGTTAGCATAATGTTTGGTGTGCCCAATATAATGTTTAATTTAACATACCAAAGCATTATACTAGACTTAATTCAGAATTATTAATATTGTGAACATTTTCGGCATCTACAACTACTGTTCATTTTATGAATAAGATTGATACTTAAATGTTATTAAAGTTTTTATTTTTTTGCCTTAGATGAATATATATTGTCCCTATAATATTTTGTATATCTTTATATACAGTATTTACAATAATAATCTTGTTAAATTATACATATGTTTTCAGTACAGATTTCTTAATAAATTATGCAAATAAATGCTTTAATATAGGCCTAAACATTTGACATTTTTGTGTTGTAGCTTAAATGTATGGTTCCCATGATTAGTTCTATACAACTAATCATGAAAATGAATCATAACACATTAAACAATCTTTTATTGCTTTTTCATCCATGTCTGAGTTGGTTAAATAAAGTTATTACCGTAACTTATAATATTAATTCGCTATCAATAGATATAAATATCTTATTTGGTTAAGATAAAAAAGAAATTGTTTTCTGAACAGTCACGGATTTATCTTATTTAATTCATTGCTCGCGGTTTTCTGTTATATTTATGAAATATTCTTTATAACTATAGCCTATACTTGATTACATTTCCTAGAACGTTCTTCGTTTAATAAACTATTCATATGTTGTTTCGAAGGCATTAAGTGCGTATATGCCGTACATCAGACCAGAATATATAGGTGATTAGATCTTATCCATTGAAAATATCCTTGAGCTTTTCCTCTTGCATGTAAGAAAGCATTATATTTCCCATAATATTATTGAAGCAGAATACTGGTCTGAGTATCGAACTGTTTGTTTAGTCATATCCACTTCTAAGAATGGTATGTACTACAAAAGCTTTATTTATTACGGGCCAAGTAGATAGCAGTATTTCGTGCACTCACATTGGCGATTGGTCAAAAATGCAACAATTAACAATGTTGTACGGTACTCATAAATCTTTTAAAATATGCCAAAACCACACTTAATGCTAATTTTATGCGTGAAAGTTTTGTAGTGGTGTACTATATTTTATTAAAGATTGATTGCTGAAGTGTATAAAAGAGATAACATGAAAATATATTTGAACTGCCATATTGCGATTAGGCGTGAACCCAGAAATCAATCAAATATATGTTTAAAAAAGCAATGATATACGTTGTCACGTAGAGCAAGTATTTTAATAATTTGCCTGAACAATGAGCCGAACTGACAGATTGTAAAATTAGGAAAGATTGCATGTAGTAAAAGAAATGCTTATGTGGTAAGATAATCTCCGTGTTATAGATGTAATGCTCTCCATTAGAAATTGACTAATTCATATTTTAAAATTTGTTTTATACACGTAAAGCTTAAAAATACGTGTTATAGAAAATGTATTTTCTTGTTAGGATAGCTCTTTAGCACGACTGTAACATGTTTATCCATAAGGTTCGGTCTTCTCGTGTAAATAGTAAATATTCTTGAATATAATTTTTTGTTTTCCGTAATTAAATTTTAAAATTTTCTTAATGACGTGAGTTCTACTAATTTGTAGGAAATTAATTATATTTACTTTTATCTTAGTAAAATTGTAAAAATTAAACTCGGCCCTTCCCACCCGTTGCTGTGTTTCTGTTTAGAAGGTAATTTGGTTCCAACAACGTATGGAGATTTACTCGAATGTATTCTACTCACGAGAACCTGTAGCAACCGGCACAAAACAATCAATGGACATCGATAATCATTTGCATAATCGCCGTTTTTCGTTGCCACAGCTACTAACTCTTCTCATTTATGATGTCTAATGGGTTTGTTCTGCGACCCTAGTTGGAATGTGGCTTAAAATGGTGATGATTATGATGGCAAATCTGTCTGCTATAAGTAACATGGAAAAAAGGATTTTAAAACGATTGCTGATACACTTAGAAATAGTTGGGGTTGCATAATGCCTGTTCATTTCTTAGCCAAAGTAGGATGCCTGAAAATTACTGGCCAAGAAACGAAATTAGAGTGGGTTATTAACGGGATAAGTCACATCATTATTTTGATTGCAAAGTACCTGTTTGTGTCTAACACTCTATTTATTTAATATATTATTATGCTTCATTTTATAGTTTTATTTTTTTTTAATTAAATGTATTATAATTGTATTATATCCATTTTTTTTTCAAAAAGCAGTTTAAAAAACTGTTAAGCATTACAACCAGAAAAGTAGACTAAAAATAGCTTATTCTGTATAAATTTTTGAATCTATTTAATGGCTCATAAACTTAGGAAGAAATTATTCAGTTTTTCAAATTAATAGGTATTTTCCTCAGAGTTTTTTTAAACTTTTAATATTAATTTTCAATAGTTATTTTGATATCAGAGTATCTAAATATCCTGTCATTATCAAACATGGCACATTCTACACGTAGTTAGCATGCTAATGCCGAACTCCTTAGAGTTGTTTAAGTAAATGTCTAGACTGTATGTGTGTTGATTAAGAGACAATACGGAGAATTACAACAAGGAATTTTCTATTGTATTAGTCATTAGTTCTCTTTCAACATCAAATATTTTCATGGTAATTCTTCTCTTATTCTCTTAGTGCTATTGAATATAGTCACCATACAACTCGTTTAAGACTTAACTACATAAGATGTTTATATTTAATCGGATACAAATCTCTTATATAATATATTCAAAGTAAGTAACTTTATAAAGTTTAGAACAATATAACTAGTAAACCATCTGCTACTGATAGGCCTACTTGACCTGTTTTATTTATGAAGGATGAAAAGGGTCTAACTAAAAATTCTTAAAGTCCAGCAGGATAAAGCTGGCTATCGGCCAAACGGGTCCTAAAACTAAGCACGAAAGACATCTATCATTTAAAGATCAATTTAGGTAAAAGGGTCGAGGAAAATTTAATTATTGAAAGATTAGTTCGGTAAGAAAATGTTTTAAAAATCCTAAAACATTTGTAAATGAGAAAACATTAACGTTGATTAAGAAGTAAGAAAGTCGATAATTGTATTAGGAGAAACTTAAGTACAAGCAAAATTCTCATAAAAAAAAGTCGATGGGATGATTTAATCTATTCCTCAAAGGATTCAATCAATTAATAATCTCTTTTTAATCTCGAACAATATTCCAAGTTTTAAAATCTTATAAATATTCAGAGAACTAAAGCTAGTTTGAAGTTTGAAAGCTTTTTTGTGGGCAATTAGCATTTAGGGAAATGAAGAGAAGAGAACAATAGTGTACTTTTGTCGTCGCTTTCGTAATAAATTGCTACTTTAGCATCTCAAATGTGAAATCACAACAATAGTTTGTTTTCATGGCCTGCAGCGAATGTAGAGAAACAAAGAACGGATACACCTATTGCCTTTCTGCGGAAATCATTTAACATGTCGCAATATGGCGTGTTGCACTTGGGAAATTATTTCTTAATTGTTCCTGTTTTAGTCATTTTTATTCTTTTAAAACTTTTTCCGAAACCACATTTCAGCCAAACGCCACAGCCTGTCTGAAGTAGATACCCCACTTCATAAATTTCACCTTCTTTTATAGGTATGACTCACTCTGAACCCGGAAAATGTATAAATCTTGTAGAATGTCTCAATGGACTTGACCCATGTTTCCGAGTCAGACTCGATAACCACCTTGGAGTAATAACTGTATAAGGTGGTTTCAGCTGGCTCGTAAATAAAATCCAACAAATAATGAATTAGAGGATGATAGCCAAATATGAAATATTTTCTTTAAAATGTCTATTCTACAGATGTGGTTAAAAAAAATGAATATCTTAAGTAAAGTATCGATTAGGAAGTTAATAAACAGTTGCTAAGAAAACAGATAATCATCGAAGAGGCTTACACTTATCCTAGTTCAAGAATTAATGTAGCACTTATCCTGTCTTAAGGAAATGCTGCTTAGTAGTTGAACCGTATGTACTATACGTAAAAAGGCACTTTTTATTGCTTTTACGAGATGAGTCACACCTGTTGTATTCACACACACTCCCCATTAAACAATCCTCTTTCAATATTTTAACTGATAATAGCTTCTATCATTTCTGGGTGATACCTCATTCTTTCAATAGACGGGTCACTCGTTGTAAATCAGAAAGTAAAATGATGATAAAATTAATTTTCTATCACTATAATCCTTCACTAGCAGCATGTAAATTTGTTCGTGCATGTGACAGTTTTAATTTTGGCTTTTAAACTCGAGCAAATTTATCGATGCACCAACTTACTATTTTCGATCTAAGTAGGGGGAAAGCAAAAGTACATTTGATCCACGACTCACGCAGGAAATTACAATTTGCCATACTTTTACTCGCAAATTTAATGAATATATAAAAATAGTCAATTTTATAAAGGTGAACAAATATTCCGAACTTAATCTGATATTCGAGTAATAATATAGCTATTGTGCTGCGTGCCTAGTTTATGCACCCTGGCACATCATTGGCACCAATAGCACGTTACTCGACACTAAAGGATGCTAATATATCTCGTCGCTCGAGTATCCCAGCAGTACATCACCCAAACTATAGAAGCACTTCAACATGTCTGTATTGTTACTACAAAAGGGATAGATAACAGGTCACGTTTGTACAGCGTAGATCGACACTCATTAACTCTCCAGTTCAATACATTATTGAAATTGATACTATACATTCAATAATACCACACTGTTTACCATACTTATATATCGCAGCTTACAACTATTAATACGACCTATTTTAGTGCTTATGTTATTCCCATCGTAGCATTCACTGGTATCTGATTTGCATTTCGTATGTAAAGTGGGAGGGTTTCGATATCCTACTTTATTCGTTCATTTTATAAATATTATATGGAAAGTTGTTGTTGTTTCAGTTTATATTCTTCAATTTTTTAAAATATTTATTATAGCTACTTTTGTATGCAAAACCATCTAATTCCTACGTCTGTATTTTTGTTATTCTAGAATGGGTATTAGCCAATATTTAATGAGGAAAGGTTCGATTTTGGGCGGAGTACTTTCTATTCTTCTTCGATATTGCGGAGCTTTTGATCTTTCTCTATCAAATTTTACTTAGTTATTACCCGAGCGTGCTATTGCAACACAACGTGAAAACCACGGCTATAAATTTAAGTTGCGTTAATTATTATTATAGTTAGGAAAAGTTGCAGAGGAGTGGCAGTATTAATGCATCATAAATCATAATAAGAACTTTTTCCAATAATAATAATAATGATAATAATAATAGCAATAAAGCAATTCAGCGCTAGCGTTGCAAACAAACGAAAATTGTCTTTGCGAAAATAATGCAATAACACTAACATCATTTATCATATTTTCAATTCACACACATCTTGAAATATTTAGTAGTTCCATGCATGCATCATGACTCACGCACAGTTTCAATCGACAACACCTATAATTACCTCCTGATAGACTGTATAATTACATTAAAGTCTTTATACCGAAAAAAAAAATCCTACTACGCTTAGCCACATAAAACTACCACCAGGGTACTTATTGGAGTTTTTGCCAACTAAACATCATTAACGGCCAATCAAGCTTCTCAATACATCAACCGAACACCATTTCCACTAAAGTAACTTTAACTAACGACGTTACTGGTTGGTTGTATTAGTAAATTAAGATTGAAAAATCCGGTTGGATTGTGAGGGGTTATTATTGCTGTCTGAAGTCCGGTCTACCAGATGTTCTTTCTACTGCTTGATTGATGATGGTCTTTGTGACAGGTTTTAATCATGACTATGGCACATGTTAGCAGTTTATGGCACTCCGGGAGGTAACAAGTCTTGTTGACGGAAGCGCTGGATGAAACAGCACGTAACGATGCGTTGCCAGACTATGAATCTAAGTCAATAGCTTGCTTGTTGTCATCAAAGTTGGTAGATTCGCTCCTTTCAAACTGGCCAGTAATCTGCCATTTTTGTCGAGTTACATCGTTATTAAAACTTTGTTTGCTTCATAAACATTTTTAATTTTCCTCGCCGAAAAAAGCGAAAAAAAAGTTTATTTTTCTACTATTTAATAACATCTTAAAGAAGTACATTTAATTTTCGATTATTCGGCAAAACGAGGATTTTAATTACAAATAAAAGTATATAATTGTTTAAGCTGCATGTAATTTTTATTGATTTAACGAGTAAAAATCAAAAGGAAATAACCCGCATATGCAATGTAGGTCTTTGGCATAAATAAATCTAAATTTGAGAAATTGCATTCTGAATATAATGAAGAAGGGGAGTGAGTAACTGAAAATTGGATTGATGGTTCCCTTTCATAAATCATAAACTCAATAATGTTTTCGCAAATTATAGTCATCTTTAAAAAAAGCTCAAACCTCTGCTTTAATAGATTACAGATATTTAGAATTAATAATAAATAATCTGTTTTAACGTTTACATCAATAAAACAGTTACTTTAGTAAATTATTACGCATCTCTAAATATTTTAATCGAAAATTAATATTATTATCCTTAGAGCAGAGCTAAAAATCTGTCATTCAGTCATCATCTGTTTGTACGGTCTTTCCACGCCGACATTTGAATAGTGAGTAAAGCTTAATCCAATATTTATTCGTAGGCTTAATCTTCATGGGTATTCTAAATATTCCATCATCCCTCTAAGAAGTTGGATTGATCAGTCCAATATATTATTAAGGTTTAAAAGCTACTATAAACTTTAATTATATAAAGTCCATCTACAGAAGTAATTTTCCAGTTTCAACATATTATTGTTTTACTTAGGAGGGAGAAGAGAGAAACAATCAGTATATTTACTGTATCCTATATACCCTTAAGATATCTACGAGACTCATACCTGCAGAGTATCAAATTCTCTCATCTGAACCTTCAATAACCTACAAGAATTGAAAATTTCATTACTTGTACGAAGTTTTATTCGGCCCGGGGGAGTACACTACTCTATCTTTGCCATCCCCAATTAAAGTCGTTGTAGCGGTGTGCAATTTATATTCGTGTCAAAATACGATTGGACCTCTGGGAATCATTCTATCTACTTCGACTAGGCTCTTTTATAGGAAAGATCCGTGAATGCCTCATTTATAATGGATTAATTCTCTTCCGTTACAGATGACAAGGATATACAAGATATCACGTCTTTCATTCACTTTTTCATTGTTTATTTAGACTTCTAATTTCGATTAATTATCTATCTTCCAGTTTTTAAAATCAAAACTCGGTCAAAACGCTCGATTTCAATTGGTTTTGTACTCTGCGTCACGTGTCTTTTCTGTTTATACACATTACATATTCTGCTCGTAGTTCTGTTATAATTTCGTTGCTATAGAACAGTAATTTGATTACAGAATGGCAGAAAACTGTTTTAAATATATATTTAAATATAATAAATAAATATTTTAATTCTCCAAACTGGTCAAACGCAACAAGTTTATGTTTTGCAAATGGTTAAAAAGTTTGCAAAAACTAAAACACTTCCATGTATTGGAGTTACTAAGGTAAAATAAAAACAAAAACGTTTATTGCCATGTTCAATAAATCTTGTTAATGCAATAGTAGATAGTATTGCATCTGGCATACACTGTATATTTATCTGTCCAATTAAATGCAGGCTTGCCCGAAGGTCCTCAGCCTCCATCATATAGCTAAACCAGATTATACCTCTTTGTCAACTTAACTGCGATTTTCGTGAAATTTGTGACCTCCGCTTGTCAACGGCCTGCTGCACTAAATTATCTTATTGGTCAGTTGGATAATCTAAAGTTGCGCTGATGAAATTTTGCACGGCGGCAATGAACCGAAATGTTGTTATATTAATTAAACGTTCTACTCTCATAATCGACTTTAAATGCGCGAAAAAATTATGTTAATGTTTCAATTTTAATAGCTGCTTTAATTAAAGATATTGTAGTTTAATGCCACTGGATGTTTAAGAATAACCAAAGCAGACGGACGGAGCGATAGTGGAATCGTTCTCATATATTTTAATATACAGTTTAATTCCCTAGTGATTGATGATATACAGCTATCAATACTGTCATAGGGCTAATATTCATAGTTCCTTTTTCATGACTTGTAAAAATTGCGTTGGTGTGTTGTAGGAACTTACCATGCACGATCTTTGATCTCCGACCGAGATCCTATAATAGTCCAAGGCCAGTTTTGAAAGAATGGGAAAGTCATTTGCCAATTATTTCATCACCATTAAGAAAAATATCTATACATATTTATGATTGTTTCTTATTTTTCAATAACGTTAACATACTAGTGAAGAAATTTGCCATGTAGAGAGAATAAGTAACTATCATCTTACATTAGGGAAAAGATGACATTTCTTAAATATTACATAATTTATTCGGGTTTTTTTAAAATAATTTTTAAAAATTCTTTGTTAAATTCGATAGTAAAAGGGCGAATATTTGTATAGAGGTTGTGAAAATGCAAGAATTACGGTTCCCGTTTACTAGTTTTAGCTTAAATTAAAATAGAAAAAAGAAAGAAACTAAACACTAATCCAGACTAGTAAAAAGTATTTTTCAAACTTTAGGGTCGTAACATTTATAAGCTAGGATTGGTTACTGAAGCATTACTATCTGCAAATCGACTGAACTGGGTCAGGTAGAGAAACTCCATTCAGCGAATAGGTATGAATATATAATAAACCCATTTTTATTGCACTTTTGCAAACTTTATAACTGTCTTCAAACTGATACACTCGCTGCTTACTAGAGACTTTTTATGTTCCGGGATACAATCGCAGTTCTTAACATGATATCTTTCATACAAAAATAAAACTGTTGTAATTAGTAGAGACATTAAAAAATATATATAAAAATATTTTTGATGGATCTCGCTTAATAATAATAATAATAACAGTTTTTTTTGTGTGTGAGTTTAAGGACAGTTGAATGACACATTCGACCAATTAAAGAATACAATTCATCACGTGACTGCCTTTGTTATTTGTGATTGAAGTCTTACAATTATTATATGAATACGAGGAAGCCTTACATAGTTTACTCTTATATGCATCAATTTTCATTTATTCACAATCTTACAAACATTGCTTGTTCCTATTGTTATACAAATTTCAACAATTTATCGTCGAAAATTATTTAGACTAAACAATTCTTTAATTAAAGTAGAAATTGTACGAATCGAGTTTCTCTTTCTCTTTTCCAGCTTAATATTTTAGGCTTCTAAGCTGTGAGGCTTTAGAAAGGATGTAAATATTGCTTCTTAAAAGCAAAAGAATCGAATAGCTGTTCCATATGAATTAACTTATTTAATCACCAGCGTTCTACAAATAAGGCTTCAGTGAAGGATCCAAGTTAATGCTAGATCCCGAATTAATTTAAAGCTAGTGGACGGGGTCAATTGACCTTCCTCTTCTATAAATAGTAATGTAACAAGATATAGGGCTCTAGAAGCAATTTTTTATATTTATGATGCTTAAATTAGAACGCTTTAATATTTTATGATGCCATCGGAGATAGTTCTTTTCATTTGCATGTTTCACTTTAATTTGTAAAATTCAGCTAGTATTATATATAAAAATTTTAATAATAAGTATATTAATTTCCAATCGGATTTCTAAATTTAATTAAGAAATGAAAGGGCAAATTTTTGTAGTTTCTTTTACGAAAATTCATTTCTATTGAAGAGTGACTTGAATATAATTTATAAATATATCAACCTATAATAATTGTAAGGTGAATTTTACGGATTAAATATAATTAAAAGACTTTTTAAAGCTGAAGCTTTTATTTTTTTAAGTATTTATTTTTAGTTTTTGTTGTAATGAGATCATTTCTACACATCTATAAATTTCTACTAATCTATACGTCTTACCTATGCAAATTGTATACTGAATTGTTCAGATTAGTCCTAGTTTTAACGGGAATCCCTTTTTGAAATTGATTTTTTCTCCAACTTTTATATAAATTGTTCAATTACAATTCTAATAATTACGGAATGTAATTTGTAGATTTCGATCTCTATAAATTCTAGACTGAAATTTATATATCACTGGAATTTTCTCTTGTATCTTTTGTAAAAATTGTTTTTACTTCAGTTAAGATCGAAGTAGATAATTGCTAGTTTCTTCAAAGAAAATACTTCTATTTCTATGTTTCATTTACACAAGTACTTACTGAAATTTACTAAGTAATTTACGCGAAAAAGGTATTTTAAAGTCCTAATAGTATTTGGAGTCGGTAAATTCTAAATATGGTAAAATTGAAGTATCATCTAACTAACAACGCATGGACAGTCCAACACCAGAATAAGTTTTATTAGTGTTTTATTTTGGATTGTCTATGTGCAGTTTGTTCAATGATGCTTCAGTTTCACTATACAGCATGGGTGTCCGCAGAGGAGGCAAATGGAGCATTCTTCCCTCCCTGGAATCGAGTAAAAAACGTCCAAAAATTATAATCGTAAAAGTGATCGAGATATGCAATCTTACACCCTCGACTGTGTGACGCTTTGATGCAATAGGCCTACTGTATTATAGACTATAATGTACAGTACTGTACTTATGGAAACCTCCCAAAAAATTATCAATAAATTTTTATCTATTTATAAATATTTGTCTCCAAACTTTGACCCTTGGAAAATTTTCTGTATTTGGAATATTTTAAATAAAACATAATTAGCCGAAAATAGAAATTATTTAATCATATTTTGTCGATCCTTCAAAACTAACTGGCATCAACCTAATGAGAAATTAAGTGGATTTTTTTTAATATTAAATATTTGATAGTTCTTAAAAATTATCATTAATTAATTAATTAATTAGAATAATAGTGAATTACATTAAATGTATTAATCGATTTTCAAAGTTTTGTCTAATTAATAATTTTATTATTTAAAAAAAAAATGTTTTCTTTCAGAACTGGTAAATCGATTAGTATTCAATAATATATAACGTATTGAATACTATTCACGTATTGGCGAGCTGACAGGGCCGTCGAGAGGGGGAAAGACGGGGATTTTTCCACGAGTTCGGAGAAAACTTAGGGGACCGCAGTGGTTTCTACCCTCCATAAATTAATGTTATTTTTATTAACAGAAAATAAAGTCTTTAAGACCGCTTCTATTAATAAATAAACATTGTACTGTACGTATTTTATTTGTTCAAAAAAAGACAGAAGGGGCACGCTCAACTACCCCCTTACTCTTGAAGGCTCTTGGTGAGCGTATTTAAAGTTTAATTTCTTACTAAAGTTTTAAGTAGTAATTAGTCATTAGTACTTAGAATAATTAATAGTGAAATGAATATTAAAATGACTCAGAAATGTTCTATTTTGGTTAACAGACCAACAAGTCTTCTTGATGTCGTTTCAAGAGTGGTCTTATCTACTACTATTAGCGCCATCTCTGGAGAATTTTATTAAGTAACGATATGTTTTTTTCCTTTGAACTTCTTTTTAAAGAAAAATCAACAAAAACTTGATGATTTGCGTGTTTTAAATCCAACGCTTTTATTATCTCTCGACGTAATATAGTAGCAAGCATTAATTATGAAATTCGAAAATAATTCGTGTTGCAACTTATTTTTTAAATTTCTTAAACTTATTAATTATTGTTTTTAATCGGGATTAACTTCGCTAATTAATGTATTTCCCCCCTCCTCTTTTATGGCGACGGGTAAGAGGATTTGTTGTATCGCGCGCACTCGCATTCATTTATTTTATTAAAATTTGGCCAATCATAAAAATTCAAACAATCTACAAATAAAAAAAAAAAAAATATAGGGGGAAAAACCACTAAAAATAATACCGAAAAGGCATTATTCAAGAAATGTAATAAAACTTTAAATCGCTAAATTGACTGCTTGTACTTCGCGTGTGCTTTTAACTACCTGACTTTGCATGTTTAAGCGTGACTTACCTACATTTAAAACGAGAACTGAATATCGAATATAATCTATTAAGGAAATTAAAATATTAACATATTGTACAGATTTACTGCCTTTTTGAATGGTAATTTGAAATTAAAAAATAAAAAAATAGTAGTAATTTTAAATGTAATAACCGTGTTGGATAATTTATCTACATTCCTGTTTGGAAGATTTGTTAGGATTATTATAAATTTGGTAATGTTTAGAGTGATAAGAAGTGTTTTTAGAAATAGGAAAAATGTATCTTTGGAATTTTTTAGAGCATTGATGAATAATTAATGTATGAGGAATTCTAATTAACACGTGAGAGTAATTGAAAAAATTTGAATGCCAGAGATTTCGATTAGGATAAAATGAAGACTCATAAATCATCGTCTCTAGTTAAAGTAACGAAAGAGGTCATTATAAGTTCCATAAAAGATCATAAAGACAAGAATATCTTATTTCAGTTTCATGTAAATCATTTTATAATCTTTCTAGAAAGAAGGAAATGCTTTTGAAGGATTTTTCGGTTTGACATCGTTAAATCGTAAGATTTTTTGAATTTAAATCAACTTTCTTCTTTTATCCTATAATAGTTTACTTGTTTTCTACAAAGTTTACTTCGAAAGAATTGCGTAATTCATTGCTCCAACTAGTTTCTCTTGTTGACAACCGTCTGATTTTTATTGGGAAAATCCTTCAGTACAGGAGAAAAATAAATAAAATTGGAAAGCTATTTCGTTTTAAATCGAAAATTATAACGGAAGAAAAAAAGTTGCAGGTGTTTCGTTCTTTTGAAAGAATTCGCTTTTGTGTGATGCTCAACCAAAAAGAGAAGAAAAAAGAAAGAAAGAAATAGTGTGCTACACTTCACTCGCTGTTTTATAAAGTATACTGGAGCTGTAAAAATACTTTAGGACAATATATGTCCAGTTGTTTTCTTACTGATGCGTGAGATGATGACTATATTACACTCTGGACTAGTGCAATATGAGTTTTTAAACTTATCCTTAGTTAATTTGAAATATTACTTTCTAAATATTTTTTGTTGAGTTTTATTAATGCTTTAGATGAATTTTTATACAACTACTTAAATATTGATATTATCTTTCGAACAGCTTAGATATTGTTGTACACTATGATGATTGCGTCAATATGTAAAAACTATTATTTCATATTACTTATACAAGTTTATCTTTAAATTAATTGAATTTATTAATAATGTAGATGAATTTTTTAAACTAAATTTTGTAAAAATGTTCATTATTTCTTGTACTATAGTATTACGTATAATGATGATACTATGAGTAATAGATCTAGTAAGATCTACTGTTTAAAGTTAAAAAATATGATTAGTTTTAAATGTTTCTACAAAAAAATGGTGAAAAAATTTTAAACGAATTTCTCAAAAAATACTAACAAACATGTCCAATTATCCTCTTACTGTTGCATGTGATAACGCAAGATTTATGGGCTAATAACAGTATATGATAAGAGAGAATCTGTAGATGTTTACGTAGAAATTTTGTAAAAAACAACTTTATTTTTTCGAGTTTTAATAATCTAAATGAAATTTTACTGAGGTTTTGAAAATGTTATTATATACAACATACAGTGTTGTGTATGTTGATATATGTAAATGTTGTTAATCTAATTGTTTTGTTATTGTTGCATATAAATTATATACAAGTTAGACGATGAACAAATATTACATTTGAAGATATCGTTAGTTAGCTTTAATGTTTGATAAATATTGAGCTCCGATTTAACTGAGTAATTACAAAATAATATTTGTAATTATTCCGCTAAGCAGAAGTTTAATATTAATATATTATTATTTTAAATAAATTAAAATAAATTAATGTATATGCATTTAAATTCTCCTACTTATTATAAAATTAATTTTCAGAAATTATCTTTACGTAATTCGACATTTTTATTATAAAAGGATGGAATCAAAAAAATTTTTTTAAAGTTTCAAGCTATATTTTTATATCATGGATGATTGATTTTGAATTGTTCCTTAATTCTAGACTAAATAAACGAATTTTCGGCTTGAATAAGATTGCAAAATGAATGTTTTTCCTCCTCGTAGAGAGAGAGATTTTAACAGAATTTTAAATCTAGAGAAACAAACTTGTAACAAATGAACTCGAATTTAATTTCAAAATATTTATCAGGGTTTATTTTATTTTGGGTTCTTTTTTTCTGGATTTAGTAAACTTTGCGAAGTCAAGCTGGCGTTTGAAAAATGTAGTGAGATTTTAGTTTTGAATTTGAATCAACATCAGTAAATTAAGTTTAGGTGGAAAAAGAATTTTGTTAACTTAAACATATCAATTAAAGAATTGATAAAAGTGCTGAAATGTAAAATGTTAAAGTACACAAACATCTTAACATTGCCAAGTTGGAAAATTCATTGGAAGATAGATGGAAAGGTGGATAGACACTAATGGAGTTAGGATGACGGCTTCACTATAGGCAAACATTGTGCTGACTAAGGCTATCATTAAAGGATTTAATTGAGTTTCTGCATCGTCTAACATACTCTGCTACCACGACAACACTAAAAACATGTGGAGGAGTTTCTATTTGAAGGATTCTTCTTATACGTTTGTCGCACTTGGATTGAGCCAACGATAAGATGTTTTGTTTGATCTTTACCGCTAGAAATGTTTCAGATTTTTTCGTCTCTTATTTAATCTATAATGAAAGAGGTTGTTTTATTTTCACTTTTCTAAGTATATAATTTCCCAAATTAATTGTCACAAGAATGAGAAAGTTCTACTTAATCGCATGGTTCGGATATATCGGATGACATCGTTGAATGTGCTACTTGATTACATGAATGAATCTTTCACTACTGGTTATATTTTAAACATTTTAACCTTGAATATAACTTCTTTTTTCTAGTGACAACCTTGAGAAAAACCTAGAAAATTGATACTTTATAAGTTCTGAATGAATACTACACAATTTTAGAAATCCATTCTTGAATCTTAAATTATTAGTTATTTAAAATTATCGGTTAAAGCACTTTTAATTGAAACTAATATTTTATTATCGTAAGATTGATATCATCCGAAGTTCAAAAAAGTATTTAAAATTTTTTAAATAGGGAATTAAAGATAAAAAGAAAAAGAATCTTTTCTAATCAAATGCATTTCGAGAGAAATACAAAATCGTAGACAGGAAGAAAAAAAGAAAAAAATTAAATTGGTGCTGTCTAACAATGTCATACGTCATGTCGGTTGCTTTATTGGCAATAATCACAGGATTTTAATCTGAGGATATTCAAGTCGAATCAATCAGGACATATTAATATGTAAATGATTGTGACACAATCCGCGTTACATGACGATCGATTGTGCGAGCCACATATCCTTGATTCCAATGTCTGGTACCAGGTGCTCCGTCATTGTTTCCTTTGCAATCTCCTGGATGAGAAGAGACAATAGAACATTGTCGAAAGATAAAGGTTATATCGTTTCATTATATAGCATGCATTTTCTAGACGACACGCGAAAATTTGCACTTTAAACCAGTTACGTATCATTAAGACGATTTACTTTTGTCAAAGAATGACATGTTTCCGACCCGATTCCTTTATACTATTACCTTGTTCTTTTTTATCTTCTACTCCAGATTTCTAAAAAGCCGCACGACACTCAACTTTGTGAATAAGAATTTGAAAGAAAGATCGTAGATTAGAAAGAGGAAGCCCCTTTTATAATTTACCAACTTTAATTAAAAGTGTTTCAGTTATTTAATACAAGCGAGATAATAAAGGAAAGGCACGTAACGATTTTTTCCCTTTTTTGTATCTTTTTCTTTGAGATGTGTTTTATCTGTTATGATAAATAACGATGATTCCTGTCGAGTTAAGCTAATTTGCAAGTTACGTTAAGTTACGGGAATTAATTTTTGATACCGGTTTTAAATGAATAATCTCTCGCTATATGATATATTTCTAGTGATTTCATTTTTCGTATATCAGGCAAGGGCGAGAGAGCTTTAAGTACATAATCCCAAATATTAGATACAGTTTACTCACTATTAGACCATTAAGGAGTATAATCCTTGGACTAGTACAGGATGGTGCTGGAGTGCGGTACATATTTTTTCTCCTTTCATTGATAACAACCCCAACTAGTAACGTATATCTAATTTGTCGGATCCCAAGGGATGTATCTAACTATCGGGTTGCTCCTAAGGCGAATCTGGTGCATGAGTGATCGCGTTGAGATGCGTGCTCGTACTTCCATCCCTGGAGCAATGAGCCAACTCGGTGACGACCACAGCTAAAGGAAATGAGCGATGATATATCCAGCACGTGTGCACAGAAGCCATTAAGACCACCGCGTTTCACTAATGGGTAGCGATTGTGAGAACAACTTCCACAGTCTTTCATTACAACGTCCAGAGATAATGTACATCAGTATTTTTGTAGAAATCCTCCCCGTTCGTGTGACCAAAGTAATCTTTCTAACGCCCATTTATATATTGCTAACGTAATCATTACTGTTTCCGTTCCGATATTACCACAAACGTTTTCCAACTATTCCTAGCAAATGACTGATTATTCATAATTACAATCGGCTCTGCTAAATTTTTGATGGGTCAAACTAATAGGATGCGTTACCAATAACCTGATTTTCTTCTCCGTTATTTATTTGTGCCCGAGATAAGTGACCATTTGCCTGTATTTATTCTTATAAGGTCTTTTGTAGTCCACATGTGAAGTGCCACTAATAAAATTCCGCAGACATCAATCTCCAGTTTCTCCGTCCTCTTTAAGAAAATGTTATTTCCTTTAATACTGTTAAGGAAATAAAATTTTCTTAAGAGTATCGAATGAACTCTAGAGAGACTCTATTTTCGCTTGGCGACTCCCAATCTACATAATTAAGCTCTGGAGTCATATTCTAAAAGTTTCAATTTTCTACGAAAGGTTTCCTAAAAATTTAGGTTTCTAACGAGAAAATTCTGTTTTCCAATACTTTATTTTTATTTTTCAGTCTCGTGGATGTTACTGTTAATAAAATTATAACGTTACTTTCCAGTAATTTTGAAAATCTTTAAAACGAATCCAGTCGCGTTGAGATAAAAATTTGCATATTTTACTTGCTCAAAGCCGCAATATTGCACGAGAAGGAGAGAGAACCACTCCTGTAATACATAAAAATCAATTCCCTGAGGATTATTTTGGTTTTCTTTATTAGGAACTTATAAAAGAAAGATATTCTTATATGATGCTTCATCATTTCTTAGGGTCATATCGGTGTATATCCCGGAGAGATATGTGCCATAAAGGCCTATTTCTAGCGGCATATTTTGACCTATCGTACAAAAGCAACCGGTTATGTCTCATTCGGCAGAGTTGATATCTGTATTTCATCCCATAAGCACACCTACCAGGTAAATGACTGTTGCCAATGACTCCATTCATCGATGGTGTCATTTCCTGACACATAAATGACGAAATTGACCGGAAAGATTTCAGATTAAGATTTTTATGGTGTAATATTATTTTTATATATTAATTGGATAATAAAGAAAGTATAGTCTAGTACAAAAATACGTACTTTTAATGATAACTGCTAGCATTAAAATTTCGAATTCTAGTTTGAAGAATATGATGAAATTATAAAAAATAAAACACTTGTTAATGAATGAAGGACAAGTTGAGTTGAAATCTCTCTATAAATATTATTTTATATTTAAAAGAGACCAATAATCCAAAATGATTAGTTTTGAAACATTCAACTTCATCTTATTAAAAACGCTAATCCCTAAGATAGATTATCATCTTAACAAAGATTAATTTAAAGCTGGAGAAGTTATCTATTAAGAGAAGAAAACTTCCCAATATATCCATCAAATTACACTTTTAGTAACTTGGTATCGGATTTTGGGCTTAAGCCCAGTCACCTAGGCGTCTGAAACACTTGACAACATCTTCTGACAGGTAGTCGAGATACCATTCTCTACATCCCACCGTTACTATGGTAACTGTGTTAAGGTGAAAACTCACTGACCGGAAAGGTGCTACAGGCTCGCACAGTAATTTTGTGACAGTAAAATGTATCGGTGACGTAGCGAGAGCTTAACTCGTAAACAATAACGCTTTAAATTTCGACATTTTTCTTCCCAACATCTCATTATCACCTCAAATTAATGCACACCACTCTATTAGGATGCATAACCGAAATAGTCATCAATCTACAAAACGAAAGACGCATTTTTTAACTCTCTAAACTAGTCTAGAACGGATATTAAGCATAAAAATCCAATATGGCTGTAATTACACAGTTTCTAAACGAATTATATCTTGGCAAATAGGGACTTTACTTGGTTTATACTCCTGTTGCACGGATGATTTATATCCTTTATACACACGCTTGAAGTCACGCTAAATTTGGGTGTGACCCCCTTCAATATGATCGTAGTCCCGCCTTTGTTACATTACTCCGCTATAACAATACAAATGCGTGAGGATTATAAGTATGTGCTGAAGTACATTGGGCAGGTCTTTAGAGATGCACTTACAGAATTACCAATTACGTCACCGCTTTGGATATTTGTGTTGTGCGCTGAACTTTTCCAACTATTCTATATTAGGATTGCAATTGAAATTAATTTCAATATAAATTAATACGCGTGATAAAGAATGCACCGTAAGAAATATTAAAATATTTATTTTACAAGCTTTGATTCCTTATAAATGATAAAAGATGTCGAAGGTAACGAAAGCTTTGCATGGACTTTGAGTATGAATTATCATATTTTTCACAATTACTTATGCAAATTTCTCCGTAAAGGTGATAATCTTGTTTTATTAGTGCCTTTAGGTAAAATTTTTTTACTTGTCTTCTCCATTAAAAAGCAGAATTTTTGTTTTTTAAGGTTTACCATCGAGTGATGCTGAACGACATTAAACTAAACTTTTTTTCCTAAAAAAAAAAAGTCGTTAAAATGTTTCGAAAATGTGTGAATTATAAAAATAGAAAATGAAAAAGTGTTTGGAGTATGTAAAAGCCATCAGAAACTCTTTTAGTGTCGGTACAAAGTAACCGTGAGCGTTAGTCTCATATCTTTCTCATCATCAACAATAAAGACTTTCTTCTGCCGGTTTGTAGCGTGAGAGACACAGATGGCGAAAAAGAAGGCTAAAGTTGCAATGGAGAAGGGATTTGGGAGTTGTCGAAGTCTTGACATGGCCTGTTATAGTACACGCGAAGGATTTCATCCGTGCACGCTGTTCTAGATTATCTGTCACGTTCTGTAGATATTATCCCGACTAAGATCCCTCAGGATATCGTCACTTTTTATTTCATATTGCTAACATACATATACCAACTATATTTAATGAGGATAGTTCTAAATATTTTTAAAGAATAACCTAAGGGGAACGCACTCCTATTTATTTGAGAGCCTGTAATAACTTGTAGGTTATGTTCGGTTGCGCTATTTCACATCGCAATTCTCTAAGTCATGGTCTACTGAAAATCTTCAGGGTTTTTTTTAAGATGACCCATGCTCGAGAATTGGCGAAAGTAGGGGAAAAACCGATTAAAGATGGCGACACAAAAGCAGTTCACATATATATATATATTTTTTTAACACGAATGTTAGATATCCGAAAACTTGTTAGATGTTTTTATACGGATATAAAAAGACAAACAGAATGTGACAACTTAACCACCGTAGCGAGGATTAACGTTAAAAAACAGTAAGAGAGACGAAGATATTGTAAGAATCTAATCTCGCTGAAAGTACAAAAACAAATTTATCCAAGAGTACGAAAGGAAAAGCTTTTCCTTTTTCGCAATCCTAAGGTATCCAGCTGTGGATGGGAATGAAGTTGAAATGTTGTAAACATACCATTCCTATTGACTTGTGTGTAAAGTCCAATATTTCGTGTGGTTGGCTAGAAGGAAAGAAAAATCAATAACTAAAAAGTTGGAAGCAATATTACTAGACGTGTTAGAACAACTTCAAAATTGCCAACCAGTTAATCCATTTTCTTTTTTTTTCCTCCTTTTTTTTCTTTGGAGATCTTGTGCGTCTAATACAAATGTTGACCACTTAGTCAGTTGACGTGCTTGTCATATCGAGCAAGACAATTTTCTCATCGTTGTAAAAATGCTGCGATCCTGCTGGTTCCTTGACAAGTGTCGAAGAAACGTGTGTAGTAATTTGTTGGCAGTTTAACAAAAAAACAAAGATGAAAAGAAAAAATTGAAAAATCTTATAATGGCAAAAAATTATTCAAATGTTCTAGTAGATGCGAGGCTACGTTAAAAGAAACACGTCTGCTGTTCGGAATTTTATTTTTTTATGTCTGGAAAAGCAATGTTATAAATTTAGTAGAATTTTTATATATATATATTAAAAGTTTATTAGTTAAAATATACCTTTTCTGGAATTATATTACCGTAAAAAATTTAATTACCAGCTTTTTAATCCTATTAATTTTCCCCTTTTTTTTCAATTACTTTCATTATTCTCATGGCAAAGAAGCTTTCGAGTGTGCTCACTTTATGAATTATTACTTGTTCCAGATAGTAGATGGATACGTATTAGTATTATGGGATGTAAAGAGTGAATAAATCACACGCAACGCTTCATTGTCTCCGGAGGGAGAAGCATTGTGTGGCGTGACCAACTGATTCTTATCAACCCATGTTCTTTCTCAAACACAGATAATTGATGGCGGATAGCGCTGACAAGAAAACCAAATATCAGCTTTTTATTTTATTTTATATATTTTTTTTTTCAAAGAAAGTCTGGAGATAATTTTGAAGTCTAATTTCATATAGAAAATTCATGTCATAAAACCGAACATCACTTAGTTCTTAACAAACAACTTCTTCATCCTTGAAAGTCTCATTACTCGATATGGTTTATTTTTGTTTCCTCTAATCTCGAATTTTAATCGATTCAGTTCAGATTTGTTTCTGTAGTAATCTTAAATGCTAGTCTTAAACTCTGCTCAATTCCGAAATAGTTAGGACCCAAACAACGTTTGTTGACAACTTAAATTATGAAATAAATAATGAAAAAATAGAAAAAAACAATTTTTTAAAAGAATCTTCTGTCTAACCAGTTTAATGTCAATTGTTCGAATTTTTTTTAATGTTAGAGTATATAAATATATTTATTATTTTCGTTATATTTAAAATCACTTTTTGTTTGAATTCAATAACTCAGTTTCTATTTGTATTCGTGTCAAAACTGGCAGCAGATTTTGGTATTTGTTTAATAATTTTTAGGATTTAATCTAGGTTAGAAGACAACTCTCTATCCTTTTGTCAGTGTTCCCCTTTTTTTTCTTAGTTTCTTTTGTGAAGTTATCAATAAATTGAAGGATTTAGTGGAAAATCTTTGAAGTTTCACGTACTTTATACTTCAAAGAAGGATTATTGTGTTGAGCTGGGTGTACATCTATACACATACAAAAAAAAAGACAACTTGTTTTATTTTTTTAAGTTTAAAATGATCTCTGCAATATATTACTTTCTCAAATATTATCATCTGTTCTAATTCATCTTGAAGACATTCAATGGCAAATATATATATATTTATTTCAACATTGTTGGAAAAGTTTTTAAGAATCTTTTCAGAGTATAATATTCCGGTTGAAGAGTTATTTTCCTTCTTAACACGCAAATTCCTGAATTAAATTTTTAACTATCTGCAAACGTGTAGATTATAATTTGAAAATGATTAAAGTAATACACAATTTCGACTTTTTTTTAAAAGTTGTAGTACGTATCAAAGACGAAGCTTCCGTATTTGAAGATTGAAAGTTGACATTAACTCTTGGAATATTTTGTTTAAATCTTATTTAAACAAAAAATTTTTGACGAATCGAACGAATATTTTTTCATTTTTAAAAGATCTTACATGCGATTATTCATACATTACTTTTTTTTTATCCAGCGACTTCTGTCCTATTGAAAGTAATCATTTCTCTCTCTCAGACACAGAAAACCGAAAGTTCTAGTTGT
This sequence comes from Centruroides sculpturatus, assembly GCF_000671375.1. Classification (NCBI taxonomy): domain Eukaryota; kingdom Metazoa; phylum Arthropoda; class Arachnida; order Scorpiones; family Buthidae; genus Centruroides; species Centruroides sculpturatus. The sequence goes on along the minus strand of NW_019384409.1, from coordinate 497,840 downwards.
AGTCCCTCTTTCTTCCCATCTGTGTGTAATTTTGGCTCCTAACAAACTTCCACTTAATCCGTAGATTACTTCCAAGAGACTAGCAGTTTCCAAGGCAACCGTGTGACTTTATGACCAGGACAGTAGCAAGAAGAGGCCACAGCACAGATGTTTTTGCCTTCGCAGTTTCTACTTCATGTTATGTGTATGGAGGTAATATGTGGCTGACCACAGCTGAGCTGGATAATCTGTTGACCACTATAGAACGTCACCTGGTCATTAATGGATAGTCTTTGTGTGGTCATATTGACCAGATGTTATGCATACTTGCTAACTTTGCAACAGTTGGATGGCAATCAATTTATTTTCAGATGTTACCGCTATACGTCGTTAAGGATTTTATAATGAAAATTATAAATGATATTTAATATTAAATTTCTGTTTATTTTTCATTATAATCATATATTAGAGCGCTGTGAAGCGATTTTAATCATTAAACAAAACACATTCTCTTCTCAAAGGGTTGAAACTTTTGTTTGAATCGACTAAGACGAGTCGTATTTCGGTGACAATGGTAGCGAGTTCATTCACTAGACGTCATGCTGTGAATATCTGTTTCTCCTTTAATATTTTGAGAGCAATTCCGATTTAACAGCACCGAAAAATAACGCGAAATAACTTTTTACTTTACCGACTTTGCAGCGTCTAGCATACAAATTGCCAATATTGAATTGTTTAATATTCTATAGTTGCCAAGTGTACACGTCTCTTTTATGCTTTAAACACGCTGACGGCGCCGGTTTCGTGACAATGTTCATATTTTATATAAAAGAAATATTAATAAAGTATCTTCCAAAAATATTTTACAAATTAAGTATAGTATAACAGGTTGAATGTATGGTGTGAATCAAAAAACAGGAATTTGCCTGGAGGAAGAGAGTAAGCCTGTTATTTATTCTAAGTTTACAAGCATTTTAAACGTCGTTATGGTTTACAGATTGTTTTATAATATATCCGGACATTGTATTTGAAAATTTGATAAATGAAAGTAGGAGCAGATAAGGCTTAAAGACGGTAAGGTAACGGAATTAGAAAAAATTGGGAGCTCTTCAGTCAGTTAAAACTATTGAGAAATCATTGTTTCTCTCTTAACTGGTAGAGAATCTGAAGTCAGTCGGCCATTTCCGAGCAATCGATCTTTCTCTTGGTAATTTCTTTCGTCTTTTTGGAGTTTGTCAAAGAATTGAATGATGTAAGTATGATTAAGTGAACTGACTGGTCTCTTACAGATTGTGGCTGATATTTTACGATCGAGACACTGAAGCTACAGTCCGTAAAGATTTTATAGGAGATCGTAAAGTTGCTACTAGCAGGCAACCTCGATGGGGGAGTTTCGCTCGGAGGAAAAGAAATCTTTCAGTTGGCGAACTTGTAGACCTTCATAAATGAATATTGCTAAGATGCATTTCTCACCAAAACTCCAGACACAAGTAAATCGGATATACATCACGTGCAATACTTTGTCCTTAAGACACATCACATGTATCCGATTGATAAATGACTATTGAATAACGTTTGCTTGTCTTGATGGCTCCGACTGACTCTGGATAGATGGAGTCTTCGACATGGAATTCTGTCATTGTACATAGGATGGGTCATTTGTTAACATCTGCCATTTTCCTTAATGGTAGAAGACCTTATGATAGGTAAGGGTCGCTTAAGGAATATCTATATACCTGTGATGTACTGACAGTCGAGACTGGTCGAGGCTTTTTCCTAAAAATATCAAAAGATGTTAGTGTATAGCTTTTATAAAAAATAAAGAAAAGAAAGAAATGATAAGGGAAAAAATCTATAAATAATTTATTTTACAAGCAAACGATGTAATGGTTAAGAATTAAGATGAAATTATTTTATTAATTAAATATACGTTAAAGCTCAGTAGAATAATTTTTCAAATGCTAAAAAATCTAGAGAAAAGGTTAAAAAAAGGATAAATTGGGATGAAGTAAGCTAGTAACATTAAAACCTAAGTATGACTTTATACAGCGTATATTTGATAAGAAAAATCCGCTTGATATATCTTTATCTCATAAATAGGTATATATGGGGTTTGAATTATGACTTTCCTATGCAAACGACTCATATTGGTATCTCCATGCCCGCTTTAATGGAACATTTGCATCATCTATCGAGACAATATGGCCCAGTTGGTGTCATTTTAAAGATGAAATGTGTATATAGTTTATCCTTAACCTTCTCGAAACGGTTATATTTGAATAAACTATCGTCTTTACTAATTCCTTAGCGGTTTAGAAAATATTTTCGAACAAATTAATCATTTAAGAATTTAAAATCTCGTTCACGCTAATAAACTTTTAATGAAAAGAATTCCGACAGTTTGCAGGCGCTGCATTTCACCAGCCAGCTAACTTGATGACCTTATCAGTGTTGCAGGAAAGGAAGATACACATAGATAAGTGCAGTCAATGATATTGACGGGTATAATTACTGTCACTAATTGAAGTGCACGAAGCTAGAGACTTGGACCCCTAACGACAACTACAATGACATACAGCTTACCAAACTACTGAACCATCAAACGAACATGATCACTAAGTTCGTCCAACCGTCTTCTGCCCTTCTATACAATATTAGTCAAATCCTCCACTCTTCCTTAGTCCAGTAAGAGAATTTAGATTACATGTGTAACCGAGTGTAATAAATGCTAACTTCTGAACTGACAGGAAGAAGGAAAAAATTACTAGAAATTCTCCAAGTGAATCATTAAGAATTACACAATTATAATTAAAACCGTTTTCACTAAATAAATAATAAAATAGATAAAATATCGAAAGAAATTTTGAATATAATTTAAATAAATCAGTTTTCTACATGGTTAGGATTTTTGTCTCGTGCCTTTAAAGCGTTACAGCAAAAATTCAATCCGTCTATCCGTCTGGCGACACATTGTATTTATAAAGAAAAAAAAAACTCGTCCAGAACAAGTTATGGATGATACCATCAATCACTTTAGGCTGAAGCCTTGTAAAAATGATCGTATATACCTTATAAAAAGCGTTGATCGGGCTCAAATTTTATGTAAAGATCAACTAGGATACTTATATTAAAGTTGGAAATCGCTAAAAGCTTTGTACTATATGCGATTTCCTTCTTTAATAAGACGAGGAAAAAAAATTATTTTAGTTAAATTAAATTTCTAAAACGCGAATTGGAGTATCAGTTTCTTTCGAATTAAAAGGTCGAACGTTGTGTGTGCATCCTTACGAAGTTTGGAAAAGACATTTTTGATAAATTTGAAAGTTTTCTCGAAATAACAATGACAAAAAAAAGCCTTTCTGGTAAATGGTCAACCATAAAAGTAACAAAATATTGGAGAACAATATCTTTATTAAAATAAAAACACGCTCTCTGTAAGGAAAACGAACAGATTACATTCCGAAATGGCTGAACGGAAAAAAAATTTCTTTTTATGATTAGTAATATTATCGGGTATCTTTGTATTAAATTAAATAATGCAAATTTTCTAGCTTCGATTGATCAGATACATGACAAACGATGTGTTTTCAGAGTTGTTCTGCCTTCCTCGTAGCAAAACGTCGAACTGATAAATTATCTTGTATTCTGACTATCTGTTGAATGTTTAATGGATACGCATTAATAAATGCTTCATGATATTCAGTATATCGCGTTCTAATGCTGTTCTCGGGAAAAATTCTTTTGTCGCTCGCAAATATATGATTGACGAGTCTCGTTTTTTTTTGTATATGTATATATTATTGACTAGTCTGCCATCATTTTTAAATAAACAGGTTTGAAGTTGATTAAAGAGAATATTCATATTCAATTTTTTAACTGTGATACACGAGATTTTATTATTGTGTCGAGGTGAAAGGTATCATTGATATTTTCTGATGTAGAAGGAAAGAAGCATCCCTCTGGAATTGCATTATCACGAATTATTTTATGGTTGTGTTGATTATGATAATTGATAACGGATAATTGTATCAAGTGCGTTAAAATGACGCATTTTCTTTTATACAATGCTATATAATTTATATCTTCACTTTTTCATTTTAGAACTTCTATAGCATGCGTTTATATGATCCAATACTTTTAAAATTTATGTTTCGTGATGATAAAAATAAATTTGAAATTTGAAAAAAATAATCTTTAATTTTTTATAATTTTATATGATTTATAATTTATTAGATATATAATGTTTAACTTATTAAAAGAAAAAGATTTGATACGTTTCACCTTCTTCTTGAACATTTCTATCATTGAATCTTAAAATATTCTGTAAACTTAAAATAAAATTTAAATATTTACATTGGACACTTTATATCTTCGATTTGAAAATTTTTGCATGATGTGATATGCAAATTTTTCTTGACAATTTTTAAAGATAGGCTGACGATAGCATCATGTCATTTCAGCATTTCTAAAAGTCAATATGTCCTATTGCTCATAGATGCAGTAATTCCGACGAAAAATGGTTTGCAGATGTTATTTTCGGACGTAAACTTCGCTACAACGTAATTCTTCACGCGTTAACCTAGTAATGTATATGCATCGGTAATTCTCGAAAAAAATATGTATATACTGGGATAGTAATAGTAATATATATATATTCGGATAGGAAATTTTATTAAAAATTATAACCTAAAATTTATTTCTGTGCTCTTCCATTGTTTGCCATGTTTCCGAGATACCGGTGTAATAACACTTTTGTTATTATGGTAGCAGTATGAAACCGATAGCGGTGGCCAGATAGTGTGATGTTGAAAAGATCACACTACCCCTACTACTTTTGTTTTATTGTTGGCGTTGTTTTTGTTGTTTTATTGGTCTTGGGTGTATTGTTGTGATAGTACTGTAGCTACGATCGTTGTCTGCTGCAGTGTGTGTGTGTGTGTGTGTTCACTTTCATATTGCCCGAGGACTAGTGGTTTTTCTTTTTTCCAGCAGAATATAACTGTTCTAACTGCAACAAACTTTAAGTTTAATCACAAAACACAACGAAAGACATCTTCTATACTTAATTTATTGTCGGTCGGATAGAATTATTTTGTAAAAAAAATTGCCTAACGTCTTTAGAATTAGTATGGTGTTTAAGCTATTTAATTCATAATAAATTTTCCTCTACAGTACCATACATAAAATTAGTTAAAGTGGGTTGAGTGAAATCAATCGATTTGAAGTTGAAGTCTAGGTGAATTTCCCCAAAGACGGAAACTATCAAACAACAGGAAACGAAAACTCTCTAAGAGTTAGAAGCCAATATTTTGGCACCTAATTAGTATTGGGAGGAGATCTAGAAAGACAGAGTCGCGTATATCCCCTAAACTGTACTTCTCACACTTTTATTTTTCTTTTCTAATTTCCTTTTTGAAGCAATGAAATTTCCCGCAGAGTAACAAGGTGTGACTAAGCCGCCTGCTGCGTTCAACCCGATTTCCCTTGTGGTATTACTCTATGTTGAGTTAAATATCAAATAATGGCTTGATTAACTTCTCAGAAAATTATATACAGCACCTTAAGCACACTTCTCGGAAGCCGCTGGTAACTTTTAAAACGGGATTTAAAAATTATTTTCGATAAAAGTACAAAAGATTAATAGTAATTGCGAGATTAGATTTGCTTCACCATCAATTATACTAGATAAAGCGCTTGTCATTGTAATGGGTTGCGTTGCGTGCGCATGGCAGCGCGATTTATGAAAAATGACAGTAAGATTGTTCAAAATCTTGTATAGCAAAATCAGTTATAAATTATTATATAGATAATTCTAGATAGAATCTATTTTGATCTTAGATAAACTTCGCTGGCTTTATTTAGGAAATTTCAACTTTTTACACGCGTTAAACCGAGAGAATCATAATTACTTTAGCCTTACTTGCTAGGTTTAATAAGTATTAGGTTGCTGAGATTTGCAGTAGTTTCATAGATAAGTGTGTTATCATACTCTGGAAAAACTGCAGAGGCAGAAAATGTCTTAATAGTATAAATCGATATAATTGGATTTTAGTTATAAAGGAGAATAATATAGTTAGTGATTTACGAACAGACAAACAGACAGATTCTTCTGTTATCGATCCCAATACAAACAGTTCATTTGCTACTGTTACGGTAAGGGAAACGTGTAAGCAATTTTATCGCAATAGGGTGAACGATTTCATTCGATCTAGCGTAAAATAAAACAGGAACCAGGAGAGAGAAAGAAAAAAGAACGTTTAAGTAAGCTGGAAATCAGAAGAATCATCTAGAAGAGAAAGTGTATAGAAGAAACAACGGCAGAATAGAAATGAGAACATTTTCTCATCACACATTGGGTGTAAATCCAATTCTTGTGAAAACATTGCAACTGGCTAAGAAACGATTTTTGAGGAGAAACAGATTTGCCAAGGAAAGATCCGAAAAGCATTTTGTATTTATCAGCACCTGGACTGGGCCCCCTAAACGGAAGAAATCAATATGAAGCGGACGTGCTACAGCATGCTTCAGTAAGATAGCATAGACTGAGATATATGTGCTTAAGTCTTTACTGCAGTGAGACAATTCTAGTCATAAACATTAGGATTTACACAACATTTCTCAGATTCACCAAGTCTTGTTTCATCTTCGCATACACCACAACCATACATTTCCAACTATCTCCTTTGTACGGTCAGGTAGTACATGATTTATCCTTTCACGTTGCCCTAGTCCAATGATAGGAGTCCTTGGATAGTGAAATATTACAGAACTTTCTAAGGCTCGCTACTGATTGATGATTTCGCTAATGGCGACCTTAACTATCGGTATATCAGTACTGTATTTGATGATGGACAGTGTGTAAATGCTATTTCTATGTGGAGTATTCGTAGTTGATGGATTGGATATCTCTCCTCGGTTACTGAATAAAATATGATGTTCGGCTTTGGCTTTTAATGAGAATCGCTTCTTTTAAGATCGTAGCCGCACAGTTTTTTGTGGTTTAATCATTTTTCGTGGCCGCGATATAAACACGGTTTCGTGTTTCTCAAGGTGGATCCCAGACACAGTCTCCTATGATGAATTGCGAGCTATACTTTCTTAGTAATACGCTGCTTTCACTTCCGAAGATGCTAATTTTTCCTCTTTTATAGACTAAGATGGATCTATCGCATTTCATTATTAAAATATCATGTTTTTCTAAACCCTTCCCGCTTGTATAAAATTAAATATCAACTACATAAAGCAAGTTAGCGCGATTATTATTTTTATCGCTGCGAAAAATCTAATAATAGTAAATGATATAAATAACAGAACGAGTTAAGGAAAGAATAGTAAAATGAAAATTGCCATTAATAATTCAGTGATAAGAGTCGTACCATAAACATCTAAACTGTTTAAAAATCTGTTAAAGTACTTACTAGATGATTTGATAAAATGAGATAGCGTAAATGGGTCGTTTTGCTCGACTGTTTAACTTTGAAAACAACATAAAACAATAAATATATGTATAGTATATATAGAGCAACATAAATAAAATTATCTTTACGATAATAACACTTCTAAAAGATATAGTAGACTGAATTATCATGTATAGTACCGCACTCGATGCAACAAAACCGCTGTATTGCAGTAAGAGTCTCTATAGAAAATACAGCCAAGCCATGACTGTAATCTTCGTAAGAACAACTCGTGTTCTTATCTGCTTTCCAGTGTTTATTGGTCAAGATGTTGACTTTTATGACTTCAGCCATGATGTCTCGACCATACTGACCAGCATAGCAATGAGAAGAATGCTGCAGCTGACAACTTATCGGGCAAAGTGGAGTCGGTAAAATTGTCTTTAATTCTCCTCACATATGACAAAGCACTTTTTCTTTGTTTAGATTATCTTTACGATAAGAAACTGAATCAGGGATTGATTTTGGTGAAATAGAGCTTTATAAAAGAATCATATTTTACAAGCACGCCTGATAATCTGTCTTCACTGCAATATCCAGAAAAAATGCAGAGAAGCCATATTTATGGTTAGCTGATGGTTTCGGCACAAAAACAAACAAATAAAAAGCAAAAGATGCAGAAATATTTCATCAACGCTAGAAAATACTATAAATATTTTATGCGCATTGTGAAGTTGCATATTTTTCACTGAAGATTGAGACATTTTTTTTTAATTTGAAAGTTTTCGTCACTTTAAATAATTGATATAATAGTTGGCTAATGCAAAATGCAATTATTTGATGCATTAATAATTCTTGTAATTCATGTACATTATTAAGCATGGTATCATTTGCATTTCATTACAACCTGTTCACAATTGGACATGGATGTTCAATTGTGCACACTATTAATATTGATTATCATGCGATTTTTAATACGACAACCAACGACTTGTATCTTTTATATGGTTATTTGCTGTACTATTAATCTTATATATTATTACACGCGAAAATACATAATTATCATCACTGCACGTCATAATTATTCTCGTTAAATTTTGCTTTAATTTTCTTGCTTTTATTATTCATTTTAATATCTTGTTTCGCTTTATTATTTTAAACATTTTCCTGCCATATTATTATTTTTTAACACAGGTCACGTTTCGATTTTATTACTTGCGTGTACTGCTATCTTTCAAATGTTTCCATATAAATAATATGAGCTTCATATTTTTTATAACAATTTAATTTTCTTAATTGGATTATTGGACTTATAATTTAAAAAAAACCCAACAATTTGTTTAAATTGTTAAAGTTTTATTAATTATTAAAATTTGTTAGGTTCATTTAGAGTTTAATTGTTGGCGTCATTAAATTAACTCCTTATCTAAAATGTTTCTAGTCAGTCGGACGATGTTAACAAACAGATAAAAAAGAAAGAGGATTGTAAATTTCTCTCACATCAAAAGGATTTTCTACTGTATCTCCAGTTAAAAATTCTGCAATAAATTAGACTGTTTGTAATTAGGGTAAGAAAGTAGAACTTATAAAGGGCGTAGTTACAGAAATATGTTCTGAAACTAGCGGAAAAGCAATATTCTAAGTAGGAAAGCTACACGATATGATATTATAAAAGTAATAATCCTGTGAAAGCGGTCGAAAACGTCATCCAAAAACGATGTCGAAACAATATTTTGTAAGAAATGGCGAAACATTGTTTTCGAAAAGCTACAATTCATAAATAAAAGCTGTCTCGAAGCAAAAGCTTGGTAAAATATCATGAAAACGATATAATTTAAAATTAGTGATTAAGTTTTATTCGGTGAACGCCGAGCGAATCGATATTTTCTGAAAGCAGTGAGAAGATGTAGTGTATATCTGTAAGAAAGCGGGGACAAATCAATATCTTGCAAAGTAGCGAAGAAGCTTACCCCTTGTAAAAGCAAGCGAGTTTTATTCCCGAAATGTTAATTCGTTCTCCCAAGCAATGTTAGCCGAAATTATCTAGCAGAAATAATTTTTAAGGAGCGGTAAAGCAATATTCTCCGAAGAGAGTGAATCAATATCTCCTGAAAGCAGTGAAAAGCAATCCTGCTGCAAAAGTGGTGCAGGCAGCAGCGACAGAACCAACCGTTGCAGCTGCAGTCAGTTCCACTACTTATCTCCAGTTATTAGCATTTCCCATCTTTGTCATCCCTCATCATTATTTAAATTGTCCTACCAGCACTAATCATCACAATATGCATCACAAATAACCATATCACAATCGAGAAGTTCACATATTCCATCAATTCTTTTCAAACTTACGCCTCATTAACGACCTTACACAATCATACATTTTTATTCCTAACTCCGAAGCTAAATGACCAAAAAGCTGTTTTTTAACAGCCATGCCATTAATTTAACCAGTAGATGTTTTTCCCATTCCTACTTCAATAAAAGAAAAGGAGATAAAAAGAAAATTTTCTTGATGGCGTTATAGACAAGTGATTCAATCCTCTCTCGGCGGAGATAGAAAGCCATCAATCTAAGGATCCTATCCTCGATATATTCTGTCATGCATAGTGTACCTGAACGGGGAATAGATTCATTGGTCACACTTCAGAGCCCTTGACACGCGTCACTTTGGTGGTTGGCTTCAGCTTCATTTTCTTATTGCTATCGAAACACATCACATCGCCTCACCATTTATCACCTGATCACGTTCAACAACTGACAGGGATTGAGAAAATTAAGCTTTGAACCGCGGCTATTCTTGACTAGAGTAAGTTATCTCTCTGAAATTCAATACATTTTTACACCCGATTACTCTATATTCTGAATAAATTTGTTTTTGATAAATGAACCGCCACCGATACAATATGATATATGATGTTTTAAGAATCTTCCTAGATTCCATTTTGTTTAGATAATCAGGTGAAAATTAAAAGAAAATTGCACTCTAATACCTCTTTATTCTTCTTTAATCTTTTTTTTCATCAATTTCTCTTTGCAAATTGAATAAAATTGAGTAATTACGCTACCGACTTTTTGTTGAGTTTATTTTTAACATCGGAAAAGTTAAAAGTTTTTTTCTTTTTTTTAAATCTATGTTAATTATAATTGTTGTAGAAAGGAGAGATAGAGAAACGATTCTTTTGAAGGTAAAAAGTTAGAAAAGTTTTAAGCAATGATCCAATGAATCCTATGCTAAAAACAAGCCCACTTCTCTCTAACGATTTGCCATTTAAAAGATTTCTCAATAGCAGGAAACTTTTATTTTTACCCATTTCCATATTTCAGTATCTTCCAATACATTTCCTGGCTAGCATACAGTCACTATAACCTCTTCTAGTCTTTCTTCAAGTTCGTGCAATGGTAGGGAATGGAAGCAAAAGAGGTAGTTCTACTATATACCGGTAGGGGAAATGACTCGTGAGTCGATCACGAGATCCACCAAGCGGGTATAATGGTGAGTATAAGGTGTCAGGATTCTCAATTTTTCCTTCCCTAGGGTTAGATGTTGACAGAAGTGGCCGGCCAGTCGTAAATGCCTGCAGTTGTTGGATAATGAAGCTTTGTACGGATCAATAATCTCCTTCCTACTAGTTTCGAGATGATGAGTGACGATGTCTCCAAGGTGTGTTTCTATTCCAGTCATTAGGGGGATGTTCTGCTGTGACAACTGACTACTGTGAAATCTTTCTTTCCTATAGAAAAGAATCGCCTTTAGCTTTATAGCGTACGGATGAATGAATGATTGACAGATGAAAATTGCTTTTAAAAATGTTCTTACCGAACCGAAAAGGATCAAACGCGGCTATCATCACTCCGAATTAATTAAAATGCCTTGAATTTAAAAGATTTCCTAAGTTGATTCCATCAAGTAACTGTTAAAAGTTTATCTGATAATCACGCTTTTCAATTCCTCAAATAATTATCACATCCAATTTCATGTTCGTCGATAATTATACTCCGTCTAATTCTGTTTGTTCTCCAATTTTATCTTTAACAGTCGACGCGAAATTACTCTCTAATTTATCTCTCATCACCACATATTTACACGTGTTGAAGTCAATTTTCTGCCCGTTTCTTACTTTATTTTTTAATTTCCAGAAAAATCTCAAATCTCATACCAATTTAATTATTTAAAATTTAATCGGAAAGCCCTTGGAAACCCGAGAGAATAAAATACAAGTAGTAATGTAAAAAAAAACCAGTTCTTATAGGACGAAGGGTTGGCTATTGGGAACAGATAAGATACAGTTGACTGACTTACACTTTTTCATTTTTCTATTACAAACTAGTAAGGACAGGATGGCTATAAACAGATTTCCAGTAGGCCCCGGGCATCTTCCGTTGCTGAGTCGACCGATTAGATTTGAGGGTATAGCTCACTTGGAAATCACACACTAAATGTGCTCCTAATAGAATCCATCGTGTTAAGTAATATTCTAGTCACGTGACAGCCCATCTTCTGCTTGATCAGTATTGGAAAGCCGAGTTACAGAAATGCGGTTTCCAGTTCTATTTCGTTTAGCTCTGATCCGGAATAGAATTTTCTATTTTTTCCTCCTCTCTTCTGGTTTATATCTTATCCGTTCGACTCGATACTTTTCTTTCGTTTTTTTATACACTGTTCCAATTACGAAGCCGTTTAATTAATCGATAATCGACTAAACTTCATTTTTGTGTATAAAAACTTCTAAGACTTTATATTTGTCTAAAATTAAAGAGAGACGACGAAAATAACAATTGTTTTAAACGTGAAAAAATATGAATCGTATGCTAATTAATTATTTAATTCGTCGTAATACTCGTTTGTCATATAATAAAGAATCTTAATTATTCTTACGTATTTAAAAAGAATTTAACAAGCAGAAAAGTTTTAAAAAATTCAGTCGATGCTAGCGGCGATTAAAGTTAAAATCGAGATAAGAGATCAATAACGACTTAAAGCTAGAATCGATGCAGTATCGAGCCGAGATCGATATAATATATTTAAATAAAGCTAAAATCAATTGGTTAGAGTGAGAAGGGCATATCTAGATATTAATGCTATAATGTTTTACTTTATAACTTTATTAATGGCACTTTATCCCCGTCGGCCATTACAACAAATCACCTAATCGTCCTTAACATGGTTATAATGAGCCAAACTATTTTATTACCATAGACAACACCCAATCAAGAACAGAGTAGAAATTATGGCGGTGCCCAGCGGTCGAAACTTCCTTCAATCTTTAGGTCATCTCTGCAGATGAACATGTCCAAGAACTGTATTTAGGGAGATAGGTCGAGTGGAGACAACAATTTACTACAAGATATATTCTCCAAGTAGTTTCAGATCCAAACCGCAATTTCTGGCCAGTGACCCAAACAGCAGAAAGGTGATAGATGAGGTTAATAAGTTCACCAGCCATTGGAGTGGTGCTAGCATCGTGCAATTAATGGACAGTAGTGATTTACAGTAGGTCGTGCTAGGAGTAAGTACATTCAGATCTCTGCGTGCTTCCATTAAGTTTCTCGCTTCTGTGCTGTGAATGAGATGGCTTACTATTGTACATTTGTTACCTGCTTTGTTTGGCAAACGTAATTTGTAATATTGTGAAAGTTTTTGCAATTTGTATAATGGAATACAGATTCTTTCTTCTGTGTCTGCTTAATTTTTTTTTCCTCCTGCGGTTTTTGCCCTTAAGCCATTCAATGTTAGAAATCTGTAAAGCGAAAAATCCATTTTCTGTAAAGATTTGTGAAATTTAAACTTCCATTTTTTTAAATGGATATTATTATTATTTTTTTCTTAATTTTTACAATGAAAATAAATGAAATTAAAGTGAGTGATTACTTTAAAATATTTTTATGTATACCGATATACTGTATAAAGATACTGTATTGCAAAACTATAATTTTATCTTCAAGGTTCAACTTTATAAGAAAGAAATTTTATTTCTTTCCCAAAGGAATTTTACTTATATTTTTTTTATTTATTTCTTTTCCCATTTTGAGAAAGAAATAAAATAATTACAGTATTAGAGGAGGTTCGAGTTAGAAAAGAATGGAGGATTTTTCTAGAAATTTTTTCTTCTCTCATTTTTTTCCTAGATTAAAAACTATATATATAAAGATATAAATAAGAATAAAATCCTTGCAGAAATGGAGTCTTAAAGGCGAAATTATCCTTATGCAATATTTAATTTAAAACACGAATCAAATGTATATTTTTTTATATTTTCGCTAGAAAAAGAAATAAAAGCTTTTCCAAAGGCTAAAAATCATTATTTAAGATAATCAAATATATTATTTGTGGAAATCACATCAGTCTTTACTCTTGCTCGTACTGTCAAGGATAGAGACGTCCTGATCTGAATTATTTAACAGCACTTCTACAAAACTTTTCTATGGATTGAATTATTCTCTCTATACATATTGCAGGACATTATAGCATATTATTTGACATTAAAATTAAATATAACATCATTCAATAATATAAATAATAAAAAATGTATTCCAAATTATTTATTGATTTTTTAATAAAAATTTAATTTCTTTCATAAAGTCATATACCAAAAAAAAATCAAATATTAAAACAGATAGAAACTTTTATTATATTTTAAAATATTCAAATCTAAATATTTTAAATATTAAAGAAAGTATTTTTTTATTTTATTTATCGATCTCGTTATGTTAAATAATAAAATATAGGCAGAAGCATCCATAAAAATAGTTTGAAAATAAAGAGTATGATCAAATAGATGATGTTGCGAGTTTAATCAATTAGATATATTGAAGAAAACAGTAATACTTTTTGTATAAAATTGTCGTAGGTTTTTATGTTTTATTTCCGTGTAAATATCTATCAGCATTACGGAAATGCATAGCGGTAGGAGAGACATACAGACGGACGTCGTTCGTCACCATCCAACTTTAATAAAATCTATATTACCGTGCCTACCTCTCATAAAACAATTTTAAAACTCACATATAAGAGATTTTGAAGGTAGTACAATAACAGATGGCAAAGAGTGTAGTTTAAAGTTTACCTTGAATAATGTTACAGTAGATATCAGGAAGGTATACAACTGGCAGTTGAGGCGATCGATGGCTGACTCCTCCGCAATGTATAGTTACCATGACAACCAGGTCAAGTTACCCCAAATTCTGTAGGAACTTCGCAAACCAAGAATAAGAGGTGGATACCAAGCCAAAATATATTGGGAGATACCAAACACTCCAAACTTGCTTGTCAAAGCAGAGTTTTTTTCAGCTTGACTGATCAACACACCTTTTCGGTTTTGTCAAGCTTGTCAATATTTCAGCCATTCTATTGTTAGATCCTTCTATTTTATTCAGTTGCGGAGAAGCTTTAATTTCTTTTAAAATCTCTTACTATATTATAACTATTCCGATCCAAAATGGACTTGTCTAAATCTAGTTAATTGATTCCTTTCTCTATTTGGTAGGAGGGGAAAAAATTAAATTTTACTCGATTAAGTCAAAAGATACATTTATATATATTAGTTTAAATAATAGTAATGCCTAATATATTCTCAGGCACTTAAACTCTGTAATTTCGAATTAAAATAGTTATTATTTTATCTTATATCTGTAGGGGAAGACTGTAATTAATATTCTTTATTAAACATAATTAAGCTTGTTTAAAAAACAATGATAAAAATAACCTTTTCTTATATACTTAAATATAAAGTTTTACGGATGAAATAGAGCGAATTTTTAATTTCTGATTAGTGAATAAAAGCACAAATATTTTTATTATTTATATATTTTTTAAGAAGAAATTTGCTATTATTTATGAATTGCGAGAATTTATTTTCTTCCCCCTTTTTTAACTTCTCGAATATCCAATTTTGATTTGTTTTTCTGATGTTTCCACCTAATTATTTTCTTTTGTTGTATTGAATCTATATTGTTATATACGAAAATCTATTGCTTGAAAATGAATATGGGAGAAGGAAATAGCAGAATTTTGTTTTTATCTGTTAAATCCTCAAAAAATCCGACCAATTGAATGACTGATTCGACTCGGTTGCTGTGTGCTTATAAAAGCATCATATTTTCTAAACCATATTTACTTTATACAATATTTAAGTTTATGATCGAGATGGGAATAAACTTAAACTTTGCTTGTCTCTGTCTATCTTTTCAATAAATTACAATCAACACATGCTGCGCTAGACCATTAAAATCCGAAAATAAAAAGTGCACTTCTGGGAATGCTTTTTATCGTATTTATAATTGAATTTCATAAATCACAATAAATTTAAATTTGTTACTTTTACATAAATTTATAATTATTTTTAATATTAAGTTACTTACTTTAAAAAATATGATATAAAGAAAACTTATTTTCGAAAGTTCATTTTTTTTAATATTTTGTATACTTTTTTACATTTTTTTAGTTATGATAATGTGTTTTAATACATACATAATCTTTAATTGCTCAATATTGTACATAGGATATGTTATAGTGCCAGAATTATACGCATTTTCTGCATAAACGTTATAATGCCGCCATTTCCCGCAATTTTACTCTGTTGTTATACATTATTGTGATCTGCATATTATAATATTATATTGTACTGTGTAATCGCTACGATGTTCTGCTTTGTTCTGTATAAATATTGTAATGATGATCATATATTTATGTATAGTGTCTATACTGTATAAGGGTTGAATAAATGTTTAAATGCTTTCCTATTTTATGATTAGATGATGTAATTGTCGGAATTTTTGTATCTGCATGCTGTAATGTCACGTGTCTGTTGTGCATGTTGTAAATTTTTCGCAATTTGTGTATAAATTTCCTCTGCGTTTTCTGCAATGCGAGTTCTGATGTTCACAATTCCATCTTCTCTGCTTATAAAATTGATTTTATTACAATATTAAAAGCTTTTAATCATCAAAACACATTAATTCCCATTTCTATAATTATACTTGTCTAGTCATTGCCTAATAGTCCATTTCTATAATTATACTTGTCTAGTCATTGCCTAATAGTCCATTTCTATAATTATACTTTTAATCATTTAGATTAATCATTGTTTCCTTTATTACTCGAGTTTTATTATTACGTTGATCAGATATGACACTAACTCGATAAAATATATTCGAAATATTTAAATAAATTCAATTTTACAACCAGAAATTTTAAATCGAATTTCAAAGTCTTCATCGATTATAAAAATAGAACTTTTAAAAGTGATTTTTCTATGGAAAGGTCCTTTATTATGCATCTAATAGAATCTCCAACAGGTAGAGTTATATTAGTATAAATTAATATATTAAAAATTGAAGAATCTTGCATTCATTTAATTTCTGAATTTTTTCCACGAAAATTCGTTGACTCTTGGGGGAAAAGCACGGAAAAAACTGCCTTGTCTTAGAATTTTGGTACGTGAAACGGAATTAATTTACATAAGTTGATAAGGAACAATTTATAAAAGTGAATAGAATGGGAATATAGAAAACATTTTTGTATAGTTCTACACAAAGTTATAAAGTGAATGAGTAAACTTGGAACAAAAGTACTGAATTCGAAACCTTTTGAACAAGGGAAACATTTTTAATCGTAAAATTTAATTATCCCTTCAATTTTAATTGGTTGCAAAACTATCTTTAATTAAGATTACATTTTTTACGCCAAATTTTCTTTTCTAAAGTAATTTTACTTGACTTTTTGCATAGTTGCCAGTTTTACATTTAAAAGGGTTGAAAATTCAGTTTTACTCATTACCCCATGTGGAAGAAATTTCAGACTATGACATCGTTAATTGTCACGCAGAAAAGTTCAGAAAAGATTTGTATTTTTACTTTTCCACCCACTGGAATTTTCCGACACATTAGGCATGTCTAGCTAATTTCCTAAAGTTTCAGAGAATGACGACTCTCTTCATGTAAAGCTAATGTCGCGTACAACTTAAATAATGCCTCCTGTGATGTCTCACAGAAATGCCTGGCATCCAACAGCAACGTGTTGTCGCCGTTTTAATCGAGTTACATGGAGTCCTGTTGACTGCTATTCTACCTTTTGCCAGAATAGGTAGGGAATGGATCCTAACATCTTTTCAAACTGAGAAACAGTTCAATTTGCTATTATTGTCTCTTATGAAGATTAATCTTTTGGGAAGTAATTACGCAGCCTTATTTTAATTTTAATTAGTTCTATTAAAGGATACTGAGCTTCTCCTATTTGTTGTTTAATGTACTTAGTTAAATGACTTTGTTATAAAAATTTTTAATTGAAAATAATTGTACTGCTATTTAAATTATTTTGGGAAGTACGACCATCTGTGCCACCCTTTCGAGAAATAAAAACTGTGTAAAAATTTGATGAAATATTGCTAATTTTCGGGCCTCCCTGTAGAAAAGATCTTGGCCACATGTCGGATTCCACGCTGTTTTGTATACTTCTCATAAATAAATTTTCGCAAAAGTAATAAAAATGCGTTTCCACTTACATTATATTGTGCCAATAAAAAGAGTCGGGATGAGTATGAAATGTTGCTACTGTAGCAACAATTACTTTTATGAATTTTCCGCATCGACTACTTTACTAAAGAAATAAATAAAGCTAATAATAATATAAAAAAACAAGGAAAAAAGACCGATGGGGGAGACAAAATTTAACAGTATCTTTGCTTTTCTTCTGATTAACCAATTTTTAAGTAATTAAATAGTTTTTTAAGTGCAATTTTTTGTTTCAGAAATTGGTGAAAAGACACATTCATAATCTGGGAAGGCCTAAAGTTACTCGAATGAAGGTAAGTACACTTTTTTCTTCTTTTTAAAATTTTATTATGTAACCGCATAGTTAAATTGAAATCATCAGAAAAATACAGAAAAATTATTTCTATTTAATAAATACAATGTATTGAAAAATAAACTGGAAACTTTCTATGTAGCAAGTGATGCAATAAGGAATTTATCTTTATTGATAGGAAGTAAATGTGTCATGGTGAGTATCACAACAAATGATGAGTCATGTGCCATGAGTCATTGATTAAAAGAACATAACTGCAGCTGGAACATTTCATCACTTGTATTGTTGCTGTTTTCCTTTCTTCCAACGATCATCATCTTCAAAAAAACTTGGATAAGTCTTCTTTTATCGAGGTTGCACTTTGTATAGCGGTTGCATTCGTACAGCCGGATTTTCTACGCCTGTGTGAAAGAATGCTTTACCATCATTGTATTGTACCCCCACAAATTTCTGGATATTAAAAATTGCGATATTTAAGTTTTTGAAGGGACATTAAAGTCAGTGTAGAATGACTGTCTAGAATACTAATAATATAATTAGAAATAAGCTTCACCATTATTCAAGGAAATGTTTAACTGTTACATACCCCAAAGCCAACAACTAAATAGTCTACACGTTACACGAGCACGTTTGAAGACTGAAAAATAACAGGAAATGAGAGAGGACGTCGTGACAGATAGCTCCCTCGATAATTCAACATATTATGTAAAATAAGGAGACGATCGCGGCTGTAATAGCATTAAGCGAGTAATTCCGAAGTTTGGGTGTGTAATCTGGTTGTGTACACACACCGTCGTGTACTGGCTGCGGGCATTTCGTTCCCTTCTATAACGAGATCACCAAATATGTAGTGGACTGGAAATCGTGTAGGTCTAATATTACAAGACTCTAATATAAACAAGATTACTTTGACTCATAATCGTCAACATTTTAGATCTAATTATTCGATTTTTACGCCGTTGTGCTTTTTGAGATGTGGGGGCTCTTCTCTATTGTATTTATGCTTTCCGCGATATATGTACAGCTCACTTAAGCGTACACCACTTATTTGTACATGACGTAAGTAGATAGCGGCTACTGAGACCCTTTACCATTATGTAAATGCAGAAACTAGCGTAACGTAAAGTATTTATGCATATTGCCCAGTGCATAACTGTACAAGAGTTTCCATCGAGCAATTAAGCACTGTTTTCAATTAGTGCATTATCTTTTATCTATTTTATTCCGTTAATTTTATAAATTTCTCGATAAATTCAGTTCGTTCTTAATCACGAAACTGTATTGATAACAAGAATTTCTCCGTTGATTCGGTACTTTAAACAACTTGTAAAGATCACTTGTTAAATTACAAACAGCCAAATGTCAAAATTATTCTTGAGAAATATGATATAAAGAAGGCGAAATCTATATGTAGAAAGCTGTTTTTATTGATCTTTATAGAAAAAAGTTAACTATTATTGAATTACAGTTAATAAAATTATCCATCAAATTTTGCAAGATGAAACGAACGGATAATTTTATTAACTCTTCAAGAGCCCAATTAAACAAGTGAATTTTATCACAGTCTTCTACTCTCTGATCAATAACTCTTTCTATAATTATGAAAATTAGCTTTTAATTCGCTTTAAATTTATAAATTTATAATAATTTTTAATCCATTGTTAGATTTACCTTTACAATTATTTAGTAGCAAAGTACAACAAAACACCGTGTAACTTTTTTGACTGCATTATCGTGTAATTTTATTTAGATATTTTTATTGTTTGTTACATGATTAAATTATTTTTTTGTGATTTAATTATAATAGTTTATGTTACCTTAATTAAGTAGACAAATCTTTAAACATTTATAAATAATTAAATTTCTAGTCGGCATGTGTTAATGATGGGAGGAAACATTCCGATTTAATCATATTGATAACTTTGTAGCAGTGTTTGAAGTTTTGTCGATAAAATAAATTAGTCCTTTTTTCGTTTTTAAACATCTTTAGCTGCAACTTTCAAAATTATTATTTTAGTTACTAATAAGCTGCATTGTTAAAAAACCAAAATGCTGCAATACATAAAAAAAAAAAAAAAACAAAAGGATCTTAGATTAGTTAAGAACGACTCTTTGACAGCAAACGGATTGTCCCAGTCTATTGTTAGACATAAGACTTGGATGTGGCTTGTTAGGGTGACCACAAATCCTACCCTCTGGCTATATCATTATTTAAGGATCAGACATAGGTGACGAAACAAGGACTGATTAAATCTATCTGATTAATACGTTGCCCAATGGCCATATTCGTAACTTCGGTCCCGAAATCTGCTTATTTTCGGTTTATCTTTTGTTACAATAAAAGTAATACTTTTCTTACTATAATATAGTTAAGTCTCCAATCAGTAATTTTAATAAAATCGGTTTGTAACACGTTGAAACTAAATTTAAATTATCGATCAACTTCTATTTTTGAGAAAACTTTATTCATACATTAACAATGATTAGTAAATTTTAATAATAAAAGTTTCGCTGCTTGTTTCGCTGTTTGACGCAATTCGTAAAGTCAAGATAATTTATAAGGATTACAACCAACGTTAATAATTATTATACGTGTCAGAATCTATATTTAGTTTCCCATCTGAATTTAATTTCCATTTCTATAGTGAAGTCTACAATTTCGTTTAAGTAGTTATTACCCTGTCGAGAAATTGGACTGCGCGATTTAAAAAATTCAAAAGGGAGAAAAAAAATGCATGCCTAATAGAGAAATGAAAACAATTACCTTAGACGTTTTGCAACTTTTATAAAATTTCAATTAGTAAAATACATTTCGATAAAGCGCGTGTTTCCAAAAGCAACAGTCGCATTAGGCGGGAGCATCGAAGCAATTAGCCACCTTTAAAGACATTAAAGGGGAAAAAAGGCGGGTTTGGAGCCTTTTCCATTTTCAGAAAATGCCTTCAGAAAATAAGAAGACACGTTTGATTAATTTCTCGTGATGGATTTGAAAGCTTGGTGGTTCTATCTGTTAACATTATTGGGAAGGAGTTTAAAGATACATCAGTGTTTCAGTAATCCAGAGCAGTGTGTACATGGAATGTTGAACAAACATCGACAATGATTACAAGTACTTGTTAAATTGCTGGAATTTACAGTTGGATACACTTAACGTTAATTGCCGGAGATTTTAAACGAGTTACGTTGATGTAGAATATTTTTCTATTGTCGAACTTTCTTCTTCTCTACTTATGCGGGTATTTGTTCGATGTATTTCCAACTCCCTGTTTTTTCCTTCTTTAACATTTAAATTAGAATAAAAACTCGTTATTACAAGTAAGAAAAAAATTAACTGGGTGCTGTCTATCAAAGATCCATCTAATCATGGTTTATAGTGCTTCACTGCATATAATTTATTTTTTTCCCTTCAGCAAAGCTAGAAAATTATAAGTTAAAACTATTAACTGTAATTTTTAAATTAATTTTTTCAAATATATATTGCGTAAAACAGAAAAACTGGAATTGAAAATACTATTATTGTTAGTATTAAAATATCAAAGCGTATTCGCGAAATAATGGCATTTTATTAATTACACTTGCAGTACTGTTATTCAGTTTACGTAGAAAATAATTGAAGATAAGCTTGCAGCGTATTTTTACAGAAAAAGATAAGCAAAAAGTATCGGTATCTACCAAAAAGATCGCTGAGATAGGTATAAAATAGTATTTAGTATTATTGGTATATTAATATCTAGTAATTGTATTAGAATATTCGATAATTTGTAATGTTTGTTACATAATCACGATTGTATTTCGATGAAAACGCAGTATCTTATTCCCATATATCTTCTAGCATATTATCATGGCATCAATTGATAAATATTAATGTATCGATAACTATCATTTTATATTTATCATAAGGTATATCCTTTCATCAATCCGTTTATATCATACTAATTCACAGTATATACAATTATACTAAAAATAATTATATTAATATTAAAGACTATCTTCTTACACTTATCATTTTCACAGCTTTTGAAACAAATGATACCTATTACGATATGTCCTAATGCTAGTTCTATATTAGAATCGAATACTTTCAATGAAGACAATCGTATAACGGGGGTCAATATACAATATAAAAACTTGGATTGGATTGATGGAAGAAAGCAGCGTAACACTCGCGTGATCTTCCAAGGAGGGTGCCTTCCGGAAGGAGTTTCTATGGGAAACTGGGCCCTGTTTGGCTAGACACTTAAAGAAAACCCGGAAAACCACGTGGCCAACTCGTCGGTGAGACTCGAACCCCGAACCAGTGTTCAATGGTTTTATCCACTCGGCCACTGCACCAATATCAAGAATTATCACGGTATATTTAGTCTACATCAGTCCAGATCATAAGATTTATTCCATTCTCAGCGTATTTTTCTCGTTAAATAACATATAAACAATTCTTTATAATACAATACTGTGTATATTTTATATTAACATGTATTTAATAATTTGATATGTACAGTACAGTACATAAACCGGAATCGCACGGTACCGAATATTTTATCCAGTTTGTCTGGTTTCCGTTTTACTCAGGTTCCGTTTTGAATAGGTTTTAT
Organism: Centruroides sculpturatus; assembly: GCF_000671375.1. NCBI lineage: Eukaryota > Metazoa > Arthropoda > Arachnida > Scorpiones > Buthidae > Centruroides > Centruroides sculpturatus. The sequence continues at coordinate 475,074 of NW_019384409.1, read as the reverse complement.
TGTATATTTTAGAGTAATTAAAATTTATATTACTGAGTTAATATATAATAACTGATCTTATAAAATTGAGATATAATATACCCAAAATATGAGAGAAAAAAGTTGAAGTGTTTATATATATATTTAGCTACAAATGAAATTTCTGTTAACTTTTGCTATCAGTTTACAATTATAAAATAGAGGAAAATAAGCAGTTTTTAAGTTTTTAAATATATAATTAATACGGTAAGGAAGTTGGCAGGTTAGAGGCAAATAATCCAAAGCTCTTTCTAATATGACACTTATTGCGCTTTCGTCTGCCATCGATTTACTGCTAACCCGTTCAATTTTTAATCATGTAAAAATAGTAAAATATTTATTCGGTAAGAAGTAGAAAATTCGGAAAGATAAAAAAAAGAAGAAGAAGAAGAAATCGGTAATAAAAAAGAGGTTATCTGGCATCCGGGATCAAAGGCATTTTAGAGAAGCGTTAGCGTTCGATAAAGCAAAACTTTAAAAGTGTTAGTACTTCAGAATTATTATAAAGGTTAGCGAATTCCATTTAGCTGATTGGATAACTAGGAAAAGCAATTTTGTAAATATCGTCAAAAGCCGTATAAAGAGCGACTTTTCTTAAGCTCCTTCTCGACGTTTTCAGATATTCGTCGGCCATCCAATTTGCATAAGACTATATTGCCATCTAGCGATGAAATTTAGTACTAACAATATCATAAGGCCGAATAAAATGGATTAGACGGTCGACATTATTGCTAAGGAGTCGTCAGCCAATCAGGTGAGCTACGCATGCGTATTACGAGTAATATTTATGGTACTCTCGTTAGGGGATTAGGGGTGGCATGCGGGATAGGATACATGTGTTGAGCGATTCTGCTTCATTTTTCTTTCACCTACTGGATGGTCCGAATTCATTATGGATTTATGGTCCTTGCTGCGCCTCTGGGACCGACCCAAATAACTAGATTGTCAAATGATGTTATTTATATTAAGGCCCGCATTTATTTAGCTATTAAACTATGGATAGCGTATGGCGTAAGTGCTTCTTCCCCCGTTTCTCAGAGTGGGAATTTTAAATTCTCCATTTTAAAAAGGATATTTATTCCGTCCATTCACTCTATTTACTCGTGAGGTACAACGCACTTTTTTATTAATAAGATTAATTTATTAATATTTAATCGATTAATAACGATAATAAAAGACTTAACACTATTTTGTGTGCCGTACTTTTATATTACACAATTGACAATGTTTTTTTACGGATTTTTTTTTAATTTAAAATTTACAAAGTAAACACATCTGTTGTCAGAAAAATAGAGAGAATATAATAAAGATGGCTGAATCGCAAGCGATTTATCGTAAAAATTTTTTCAATTCTAAATGCATTTGTCGCTTTGTTAATCATTTTTAAAGCACTGGAAAATTACAGCTTAGTGGCTTATTAATAAGTAATAAATCGAGTTAAATTGTAGCATTGTTCGATAGGAAAAAAGGTTGTTTTTTTATTCTTTACGTGCTTAAATGAAGGATTACGAAGAAAAAAATTAAAAAAACCGGAACTAATAAACCTTTATTATTGCGAACAGGTGAAGATAAACCTTCAATTTTGTTAATGTAATCCAGATTGCTAAAACTAGGATCATTTTTGTGCCTGTAGTTAATATCATTACATCCACTTCAATTACTTAATGTGAACCACTCTGATGTCATTAGATAGAACACATCTTTGATGTCAACTGCTACTAAGCAACTAGATAAATTTCGTGCTGAAGAAGTAAAGCATCTCCAAACAAAGAAGTATAAATTAATTTGAAAGTGGAACTCCAAAGATATTTTTTGATATTTTCTTACAAAACAAACTGTCTCTCTCTCTCTCGAAAAGTAATTTAATAAAAGATATAACTTTTTAAAGACGATAATATCAGAGGGAAGAGAGAAAAAAAAGATTTTAAAAAACCTTTCGCACTCTGTTAATACAAAGAAACAATTTCCGGCAAGATAAAATTATAGATAAAACATATAAAAAAGTAATGGTTATAAAATATTTATGTTTAACCATCGTTCGGTTTCTTTGTATGACTTTTGCAGTGAATTTGGAAGGAGTTATATTAAAATTTCAACAGATAATGCCTAGAAATATTAACAGTTCCGTCCCGAATGACAATTTATTGAATATCCCTCGAGAGATTCTTTTAAATGAATATCTAAATATCGTAATTTTTGTATATCTAGAGGTTTTTTTAACCTTCCATTTGACTGTTTTATCCACAGTTTGGCGTAAACTTTTGACAAAATCGATGCTAGTAAAACTGATGGCCTTGTTATATGATTTATAACATGTAAATTATGCAACAGATTTTACGTTTATCCAAACGAAAGGAAGTTTTATCTATTGAAATGATTTCTTTATATTTATATATAGATATAGATATATCAGTACTTGAAATGCAAAGTTGACAAAATCAAAATGCCAAGACATCCTCATCTATCATTTTTATAAAATGAATGTTGATGTTCTCGTCATGATTTGATTTAAAATAACGTGTTTCATTTTTCATGGGATTTGAATATATAGTAACTGATATGTCGTATCAGATGTAATATTTTTAATATGAAAAGAGATATTTTACATTTATCTAAAAGTTGGGAGGAGAAAAAAGTGATTTCAAATGAAAACATGTTGCCTACTTTCATCGGTCATAAGAGATGTAACTTTTCTCTATTTAAATAACTCTTATTGGATCTCATTCTTGAAAATTATGATTTAGTGAAGACAAGTCACTAGAGATTTCATTTCTCAAAATAAATGATTAAAAATTATTTTTAAATGATAGATGCAAGTATGATTTATATCTTTAAAGAAATCCATAAAAATATTGATTTGTTATAACGTCATTAGGTAAAAAAGAAAGATTTTTAAACTTTTTAAAATGCCATTACTCTACTTAATTAATATAAAATTTAGATACAAATAATCAAACTGCAATGAACTATCGATTAGTGTAGTGTAAACACTTAAACTTCACAAAACTTTATAAGTTTTTATCTGAAACTGATATCACACTCCATCCTAACACCTGTTGACTTTAATTTTTTTTGAACCTCTTCAAACGAACCTGTTGTACAAAAAAAATGAGTTTTTTATGCCACCTAAAATTCCCGTGATACTTATACCAAAATTAACGTTCCCTCTTTTCATCTTCTATATTTCCTACACCAGAATGATTTATGAAATGAAGAGAGACTTTAACAAGTCGTGCAATCTTTTTTCCCCCCTCTTCTTCGTCTTTCCAGTCTCTCGGTCTTCTCCTCCACATCGTCCTGATACTTAAAGGAAACCACATAAAAAAGGTGATTTATTGCCAACGGGGTCTGAGAGAGGAAGTGAAGCTATCTTCCTCCAAATCTTGGAAACAGGAAAAGTGCTCATGAATAACTCCGTCCAGTAGAAAATTCTAGTTTTGTTGTTCAATCAGGGATGTTGGTAAAAGGCATCTTATATTTCCCGTACCAAAATATTATTGTAACGTTTTCCTATCATGACCTACTATGCTTGATCTATTACAAGATGTTTATATGCATTTCTTTCGATAACAATGGGGTAAAGGTAAACTCAACCGTAAACTTAAATATCCCATTCCTTGTTATCAATGATATTTTCTTGTCAAGCTTACACTAAAGGCCTATATTTGTAAAGTCTAAGTATATATTTCCCCCTTTGTCATATGATTTTTCATATTTAAATTATGTTATTTGTTAATATATTTTTCGACTTAACAAAAAACTTTTATGTAAAAAAAAAAATATTACTCTGTGAGTAAATTGAGCGGATGAAATGGCGCTAAACTTATTAAAAACATAAAAAAAAAGTATCTTTGCTTCTTTAAGCTAAACTTTTAATTAACAATTTCAGTAAAAATTGTTGTTCCTTTTTTTATTTTTTGAAAAAATGCTTAACTTGTACACGTAAATTTAGCCTTATCGAGTGACCAGTTTGCTTTAAAATTCTTAATTTACTTTCTGAAGTGGTAAAATAAAATTTGTAGAGTTAGGTTTATATAATGGGCCTATTTAATGGCACATTTCACAATTGCTCGTCTAAATACGCCCCTAAAAAGTATACTTAAGCACCTCTTCACAGAAGTGAAATCACCTCACAAAAAGAACCATTAAAATTTACATAAATAGATCATCAATGTTTAACTAAAATGTATGGACTCACTCTTAACTGACAGATTGACTAATTTACAAAGTCCCAACTCCTCTTTCAGATAGGAAATGGATAAATGTTCCCTTTCCCTAAAGACATCGACTTTTCTATCTGATAAAGATTCTCTGGCTTAGCAAAACCTTTTACACCACTGGGATACTTCCTCGATAAATTATATTGTTTAACAACCACCAATTTATATATCTTAAATATCATTTAATCAAGCGATGGAAAGGAATATTTTCATTGAAATAATAAAGTATTATACTGTCATATAATATTTTCCGGATCGCAAACTTTATTGTATGATTTTTATATTTCTTACATCTTTCTCCTTCATCCTTGATTTTTTGGCCTTATTTTTTATCTTCCTTCTTATCCTTTTTTATCCTTGATGTTCTTATTCTTATCTCTTTCTTCTTTTCTGCCATGGCTTTCCTACCCACCTTATCTTCCTCTTATCCTCCTTTTTTATCCTTGCTGCTTTTCCTTTTTCTCTTATCGTTCTCCAACGTGTCTTTATCGTTTTTCTACATTTTTCTTATCCTTCATATTTTCCTTTCGGTATTCGATATATTTTTCATTTTACTTTTTACAATTTTTGTTAAATTTACGAATATATATTATCTACATCGCATGCGAAAACGTATTACGTGATTATCTCTCTAATCGCTTCGCATTTATTATTCATATTCTTCCGATTGTCCTAGTTACAATTTCCATCAACATTCTTAAATATTCTTATATATAAATTACTACGATTCACTTTTCTACGATTATATGATACATTATTTAATTATTAGTTTCAGATATAATAATTATTCATATATATATTCCATATTTGATTTTTTTTTCTCTCTCTCTTCTTTAATGACGTCTCTAATGTATTTTTCCTTCATTCTTAACTGTAGACGTTGCTCTTTCCTACATTTATCGATCTTCGGACGAACCAAATTCTTACATTTTTTTCCCTAAATTAAAAAATAATTTTATGCATTTAGGAATAAAAAGTTCGAGGTAATCCTCAAAAAGGATGATTTATGCTCTCGTTTATATTCAGACGTAATGCAGCGTAACACTGTTGCTAGAGCTGATATCATTAGCAGATCGTCCGCATTACAGCAGAGTTATGCAGCCAAACCGGCCTACTGAGAGAGTTACGTTGCATACCATCCTGTAACAACATTTGTAAACTTACCTCAGGTCATAGATATCTACAAACCAAACACGTAATAATTATGTTATGTACTAGTATGCTTAGCAAAGAAGAAAACTTTCTCGGTGAACTATGTAACATAAACACTTCATTTTTTATATTCAAATATTTCAGTATCTGAATTATCTCCAACTTAATTCTTTTTGGATTTAGAAAGTATTAAATCTATTGTTTTTAATGTCTTAAAACAGCTAATTTTAAGAAATTATTATTAAAGAATTTGTCATGTTGAATTAAATTTTTTTTTAAATCTTTCGTAAGATTTTCGAAATTATAAAAAAAAACTTATATAAAAAAAAAGGAATTACTAAAGAAAAAAAATGTTAAATGTTTACCTAAAATAAATTGTTAGGCTTTAAAATGCGTTAGAAACCGAGCGTGGTTGTATGTGGAAATCCAGTAAGGCCTCAAGCATGCCTCATTTAAAATTCTGAGGCTCTAGTAAGCTGCAAAAGTTAAAAGACATCGTAGAATTATATAAGATAATAAATAAACACAACATTTCCTAAGGCCAGAGCAAATCCCACAGCCTTAACATTTAAAGAGCGAGCGTGTTCTATTTATGAAGTAAAGGTTCATCGGACTACCTCCGTAAATGAAATTGTGCCAAATATTTGAACATGTTTATAAACAGAGGAATTGTATTTAGTCCAAGGAGGGTTTAGGCAGAGTGAAAAATGAGCGTGGAGGCTTAACACGACAAACTTTTCGACATTAATGGAAAGAGATCTGCTATTAACATACTTGAAATTCCTATTTGTGTACTTCGCCTGATGAATTGTTTCAGCGATACTCTCTCCCTCCTAAAGCCTAATTAATTGTTTAAAACTCGCTTCTAAACATTAGTAGTTTTTCACTCGAGTGAAGAAAACCAACAAGTAATTCTGTATGCCGAAAATAATCTTTAAATTAATTTTTGCCACGATGTGCTCGACTTAGTTCATGTATCCCAAACGTATCTACATTTCTGGAATAGTAATGGATAATCCATATTTCCGAATGTAATTATGCAGCAAACGCGTATTTCCGCACATATTAATGTTCTATAGACCTATTTGTGTACGCGACATAAATTCGTTTCCACTTTCTGCATGTAGTTACAACATTAATCCCTAAATTGGTTCGATATTTATGAAGTAATCCCAATTTAAGTTTTCCATTCCTATACTAAGATCTAATGTGACTTCCGAGATAAATTAAACCGGAAAATTGTCAAATTTTAAGGATCTCTGGCATCTGTAAAGTATCGAATAATCATCTGATTTGCAATGTCCAACATAAATAGCTCTGTAACACGTCTTTAAACCTGTAATTTATTGCAGGAATTTTAAAAAAAAACTGTGGTGTCCTCTACCACTGAGCTCGAAAATTCTTGTTCCAGAATATTTTAAACGTAATTCCAACATCATATTTCTAAAAAATCACTTTAAACAATCCAAAAATTGTGTTTGGAAAAATAAACACGAATTCTATCTAAAATTCATGGAATTGTCTTAAAGACTATTTACAAAACCAATAACATGAGATTAATTTAAATAAAAGAATAGCCTGGGATATAGTTTACATATCGTTATAAAATTCCGAGAAATATTTGTGTGTAAATTTATTGTTTTTTCCCTTGTATCCACATTGTATATTTATTTATTTAAATCGAATCACAGTTTTCAAACAGGTGTAACTCGTTACTGTAAAGTACTAGTGGTAGAGAATATGCGTTGCAACCGTGTGAAGTTAGAACAGACTCACAGACTCTGATGTCAGACGGTTTGGCTTGATAAATATCTTCGTATCACGAAAATAGTGATGTATGGTGGGTATACATGAATTCTTTGCGAGACAGACAGAAGGCATTTAACTAAGTCCATTTAAGTATTATTTCCTTGAAAGATTTCTCCTAAATGTTAAGTTTTAGATGATGTACCGTTATTGATTTGAGATTTAATACTATAATAGCTTCTTCACATTGTTTTAATGATATAAATAGTTTCACGCCATATTTATTCTAGTCGATGCTGATTGGAAAGAGAGAATTACTTTGCTTGGACTTTTCATTAGACGGGGAAATTTCTATTGCTCAATGAAACTTTTCGTTAAATTGATCAGTTAACTGTGTTATTTCCTACTAAAAATCATTTTAATAATGTCTTAGAAAAGAAAATCATCTTATTTATTATTAAAATTCTGTTAAAATACAGATTTCATGCAAATTTCTTAGAATATATCCTTCAAGTTTGGATCGTTCGTTATTAGATTAATTTACCGAGAAAATCAATTAATTGAAAATGTTTTTTTAAAACAAAAATTAGCCTGCATTTGATAGAAATTCTCTTTGAAAACATGCACGAAATAAATTTATTTTGATAGATTTCGGGATTTTTTATATTTGAGATGAATGTGTGTTAGGATTCTTTTAGTTTAAAATGTTTAATAAAAATAAATAAAAAAACTTGTGCATATAAATTATTAAAATTCCATTAAATTCTTGCCGACTATAAGTAAATTTCCAGTGATATATGTTTAGTATATGAGTGAAACTCGTTCTAGTCGGGATTAGCTTACAAATCAAGTAAACACTTACTATTATAAATTAGAGATGATGAGTGACGTAGAGAGGAAAAAAATTTTTCCTTATTCCGTCCTCTAACTAAGTACAACTCAAAACATCATAAATTCTGATTATTCGAGCGGAAACAGCATTTTTGACATCAGTAATTTTAGAGCAAAACCTTCATTATTTTAATCTTTATATCCACCTTACAAAAGTCCAAACGTTGGTAGACTGTTAAGAATTCCTTTTAGTCCATCTATCAAGCCTGTAAACAATGCAAAGACGTGACAACCTGACACAACTAATGGATTAAGCAAGCTAGGTAACAAACGTTCCGTGTCACGTGGTTGCCACTACCACATCGTCTCAATCTATTACACAACACAGGATTTGTGTTTTTATAGTCAGATGGGAATGACAATAAATGGATCTGGTGCAATGAGTCCATTGGACTAAAATATGGCCCACTCCAGGAATTCTCTCGGATCAATCTATTTTTACCGCATTTTTGTTAGAATGGAATTTATTTCGCCTTTTACATTATCCTAGATTGATAGCGAGATCTGCCACCTGTGGAGTCACTGTCGATGGTGTCAGCGTGTGCCCCTAAACAATATTAAGAGAGGCGATGACCAGTTTAGAATATTCTTAATCCTTAACTCTCCGCAATGCATTAAATATTCGATATTAATCTTAATAATACGCATGTAATGTATTCCGGAAAGTTTTCTATTTATTAAAGCGCAATTTTAGGTGAATACTTCATACGAGGAAGTTAAATATTCTAGAGATCATCATCGTAGAATGAAGATAGTTGTACTCTGGTGGCAGTAAACAGAAGAGACGTCCAGATACAATTAAATGAACAGACCTTAATCAAATTTGTTTCTAGGTAGCTTTTGATCTTCTTAATGTAACCACCAAATTTCATCATTGTAGTCTTTACGGTTCCGAAGGAATTAGGTTGAACTCGCTAAAGATACGTTATCGTAGTGTTTTATGGCAAAGAAACAGAAAAAAAAGTTATAATTAATTAAAATTGACACGGATGTAACGATTAAAATTTATTGTTTGTTTAGGTATTAGCTTTAAAATCAGTTTTTTGATGCTTCGTAAACATAGAAGACATATCATGAGCGTAAGTTATCAAAGAAAAATAAATATTTGAAGTAAAGTAGACAGTGTTGGTTTAGCATAAATTACGTAAATAATCCGAACATTTACCAACTTGTAAGATATTCGTAGCAATTGATTATCTCGTTACATCCTTTGCATGCACGGAAGCTTATCACAGCATGCAAATGGATTCTTTGTGATTTTTGCGATGGATATTACTGATTAGTTACTTTTACAAACTCTGGTGATACTTGTCATCAAGTCCAGTTGTTAGGTAACAAGTTGAGACAAGCCCAGAAGCAACCGCCCCACAAGATGTATTACTCCACGGGCGTTGCACTGACATCAGTATTGATTTGGAAGCAATTGAATTTCTTGGACGATTTCTTGGCGATTTAACAGAACTCGATTTTGTCTGAGTTTTTATAAGTAGCTCAGAATTGTATATTAAATTTACAGTTATATATATATATATCTTTAAAACATAAATTGCACAGTAAAGTTGGAAAAGCGCTGATCCCTAAAGGCTTATAGGATAGAGAAGGAAGAGGCGCACTACTGGACAGAAAATAAATGAATGCCGTTTCGAAAAGGCGTAAAATCAAAAATTTTATACTGCATTATAAATCATTACAATAAAGCTTCTTGGATGAGTCATCGTCTGAGTCATCTAAATTTCCGGGCACTTGTAGAAAAATTATTAAGTTTGGCATCCAGTCAAAGTCTCTGAAAAACGTTTGCAGCTTTGGCAAATGTTTATAAATTCGTAAATTTTAAGTTTAATCTAACGTAAAAAATGCGATGGCATCGTTAAAAATATATTATTCGAATTGCGTAGATATTGCTTTACTTGTCATTGTCAATAAGAAAATATAAATTTTCAACAAACTTAACATTCGTCTTAAATTGCAATGCTGAATTAATCTGCATGATTACTAGAATGAATAGCGGAAAGAAAGTTTCAGACTTGGAAAAGTACTCTCATCGAAAAGTATAATTGAAAATTAAAATGACTACTAACGAGCAGAGAACGAGAAGAAAGCTGGCTAAAATTCTTTCTAAAGTTAATGAAATACAGTTTGGTAAACGGTAGGCCTATCCAATAATTCGTTAGAAAATTACTGTGGTATGCAGGTTGGCATAAAACAGCAACTACTTGTGGAAGAAAGCTTACTGTGCACATAGCTAATACAGAGAAATGGGTTAGATCCATTAGTCGAGAATGGCGAGAAGCTATTGTGCAGAGATGGGAACCTGTACCACGCACCATCGACTTCTATCTAATTAATTCATTAAATTGATGGTAACAAAGTCAACTGTGCCAGATTGACCAGCTGCTCTTCACTGTTGGAACAGACTTTGGGTGGGTCTTGTAACCTTTGGGTTGTTCCTGCAGCCTATTTAAGTAATAGAGGGTGGAGCTACACGCACTCTATGTACACAGCCATAATAAGTCGAAAGATAGCAGGGAGCATAATAGTCTCTTTTGTTAGTCTGGTATTTGCAGAAATTAATACGAGTAAATTTGCCACGTATGCAGGCCGTAAATAAATAACAGAGGATAATCGAAAAGTTCATTAAAAAAGAAAGGGGGAAAGGAAAATTTAGTATTATCGAAAGCTTGCAGAAGTATTAATAAAACATTCGACCACACAGAAGCAGAGAAAACAAGAAAAGGAAAGGAAATCGAGCCGTTTTCAATGCTAACATTTAATATATTTGGTATGGATAAACAAATATTGACCCAAATTTTCAGTCATATTAAATTTTGAAAGCGGCACATAAAGTAGGAAAGCAATACCATAAGAAGGTACAAGCCAATACAGTTCATAATTTATATTATGTTCTCGGAGTATCGGTAAATCTATAAAAATGCCGCCTTGCCAGATTAAAGTTTTAACTTATCTACTTAAACGTATAGCCTTCATAACAAACCGATCCAATACAGTATTTGCCAGGTTTTACCGAAATGAAAAGCATATAGCTAAGAATGCATTGCAGCTGTCCTTCTTCCCACATTACCCTGCAACAGAATGGATATCATTTTTCAAAGGAGGACGGATTACGCCTAGTTTGCTCTTCTGCCACTAGGAGCGTTTGTACGACAGCGTACTGTACAGAAACACAACCATCGTCGCTACTAAGTTTGTCATTAACGAAATGGCATACTTTACTTACAGAATTTCCTTGATAAGCGCTATACTGCCCGTTGCTGATTGGTCCGAGTTACACACTTTATTAGAAAGCCTCATAATGACGCGTTTGACAAATATGGCATGGTGTAAAGAAAGCTGATGAAGCGGCAGACATTATTATTGACGTTACTTATGACTAATCTGCCGGATGTTGGCATTTATAACACTAGGTTCCTTTTTAATGCATTACATTTAATTTCCAACTAGATATTAATCAAGTCGGTCAAATATGCCAACGGGCATCAATGTGAAAGAAGAAACAATTGGGTTTTGGGTTATTGCCTTAATCTCCTTCCCTCCTATATATTTATGGACAGCAATTTTTCAAATTTCAAACTGTTTGTTTTTATTATTATTATATTATATAGTTTTTTCCCTTTTTTAAAGAAAAAAACCCGATTCTCGTAAAGTTGTCAAGAAGGTCGTATATTCGTTTTAGTGCCCCCTTACTCAATTATGGCGCGACAAGATGTTATCTATCACTTTTTAAAAATTCATTACAATAAGAACTAATGCATTTAAAGAATAAAAGAGGCAAAATAATCTTATAAAATTATTAATACAGATATCCTCCGCTTTCCTTCGGATAAATTTTTTTCCCCTTGCAGAAAATATAGAAATCCTAGCTTATACATAAATGATATAGTAGCCAGGTTCCTTTATAAATTACATATTCTGCCTTCTAGAAAAGAATTCTGTAAAACTTTTAAACTATCAAAATCAATTACTTAAGTTACTACGATTACCCACGATTCTTTTCTTCTCAACGTCATATTTTAGAATTTTGCCATAGCTCACCAAAAACTCAAACAATGATATACTCAGAGTATTACTGAGTGGATTGATTTTAAAATTCTTTAGGGAATCTTCCATAATGGAGAAATTATACAGCCATCTGGAGACACCTTTTTGCCTTTCACTGGAGAAATTTCATCACTCAACTGTGTCTGCAGGTGATAAGGAAAAGCTATATAGTTAATGTAGTATTCCACACTTTCATTTTGTTCCAGTTTTGAAATGATAAAAGATCCAGACGAATTTTTAGTTGGGGAATTGACTGAAGATATATACCATAAAATATTACTTGTCTTTGATATTAAGAACTACTCCGTGATATTTCTCCTTTAAATGTTTAATTAAAATAATTCAGTTCGGACGATTAAATTGTATGATGCACTTGCATTTTGTGATATTGAAAAAATAAAAATAATAATAATAATCCACTTCGGAAATGTAGACTTAAAAATATTAATTTTTCTCTTTTATTGGTATTGGTGTATAAAATATTTGTATTACTAGCTGCATGTTCTCTTGAATAATAAATAGAGATTTAAATAAATTTTACTTTTTATTAAGATTTTAACAAATGAAGCTTATATTTTTTACCGAAAAAAGAATTTCTATCATAATCAGTTTTGAAATTGGCATAAAATAATCTTTTCTGCAATACGCAAACTGAGAAGATAAATTAGCCGAAAGGCATATTAAAAATGAATTTTAATATTTATTCAAAGTAACGACAATATATAATATTCCGTTTGCAGTCTGTATCTATAATTCTGTTCATTCTCAACTTGTTGATTATTCATTATTAATTATTTTCAACGAGAGAGACAATTTTAATTAGTATTTACTTAATCTTTTAAAAATTTGATATTATTATTAAATTGGTTAGAGATAATTATGATTGATACTGCTCTTTCTCTTGTCATTTAATTATTATCCATAAAATAATTTGATTTTCATGATAACTATTATATTTTGATCCCAGTAAGATTAAAACGAAGCAACGGTAAAGTCTTTATAAGGCAATTTTTCCCTTCTTTCGTCTTAATCTTATTCAGGAAAAAAAAATAAGAAAATCAGCTGTAGATTTGTCATTTTTATTATTATTTTATCATCTCCTTTTTTTCCAAAGAAAAAAATGAATTCAGATATCAGGAATTTTCAGCTAAGTCTCTGATGAATGAAACATTGCATAGTGCTTAACAGCTGGCTAATGCATACATCAAAGGATTTGGGCGGAGCAGAATGATATATCTTGGATGGATTCATTTCAATGATTTAATAGAGTTTTGGGAGTAATTAAAATAATTCCACTAGTCTAAGTCATTAATTATCTAAGTGAAAACGCCATCATAGTTTTCAAACCGTGTAAAATTGGTCGCAGTTTAATACCATCATCAAAACTCAATATTAATAAGTTATATAGAATTTTGATGTATTTAAGTTATAAGTGAATCAAATAATTTAAAGTAAGTTAAGAGAATTTTGAGCGGAGTATTTCACCGCTAGTTTAACATCCTACTTTGATTTTCTCTCCTTTGATAATTTTTGTATATATATACAGATATACAGTTTATTGCAATATATAGTTTTTTTTGCTTTTTTTTGGCAGAAATCAAAAGCCTTAGAGTCATTTTTCACTTGCACCATAATAACATCCTTAAACTATTAACAGACTTTCCATAACCAATCACCTCTACAAGAAGATAAAAAAGAAAAAAAGATAAAAGGAAGAAGGGGAAAAAAGCAAAAATCTCCTCCAGAAAGAGGAGAAAGAGCACATTTCGGAATTGAACCGACTTTCTCACGTCTCTGAGTCATTTCTCACTGCTTCTCATGACACGTCGATTGCCGAGTCTAGACATAGATGGACGTAGTGGAGCGAGCCAGAAGAGGATAGAAGCAAAAAAAAAAAACTTTCTATCCTCCCGTGAATGATATCTTAAAGTAGAAACCTAGCGAGTAAATGCGTTTGTTTCCAAATGTCCAAACTGTCTTCAGAGATTTAGAATTTTCAACAGACTAATGACCGTTTGATGTGAGGGGGTCAATCAGTCACTTCTGACATCAGCTTGGATGCTTGAAGCAGATATTGTTCACAGTTGACACTCAGCCTGTCAACTGGACCAAACGAATGCCACAATTCACTTCAGTTGTCGACGTTTTGTTGACAACATTTGTTGAATGATAACAGAACACTCTTTCCATCTTAACTCTTTTAAAGAATGACGTATGATCTCTGTTCTGTCCCTTTGAATAAAGAAATGACACAAATCCTGTTGATCCTTATTGCCTGATAAATATTGCTCGACTCGGTTATGTGAGTATTATCCAGTTACGTCCTTTCGTCATTAATATCGGGATTTGTTTAATAAGATAGCGCAATTATTAATTTTAAAATGTGATAAATTAACAAACGTTATATTAAATTTACACAGGATAATCATTTTAAGAACTTCGCTTGCAACCATCAAAATTAGAATGGTTTCTAACTTATAGAAGAGCGACTTGACTTTAACCGAAGCCGACAAATGATTTAAAATATGTATTATAACAGCAAATTCCATTCTTTAGACAATACTTTGGACGAAAAAATTAATTTTCATACGTTTTGTAGAATATATAACATTGAAATAATCTACAGATTAAGTGTAAATTAAATAGAAAAAATATACTTTCGATGGAAAAGTAGAAATTAGTTTTAATTGTAATTAAAATACCGTTAAAGATTTTTCTGCTTTAATAATCAATATTGTCACTAGCTATAGAAACATAGTGTAAATCTTTTCGAAATTATTTAAACTATCTGATAGCAGAAGATCTTTGATAATCTGGATCGATAATACAGAAGACATACTGTTATCAAAACTAAGACAAATGGTTTAGATCAAGCACACTGTTAATTAGATCTTCAATAGTGTTCCTCATCTTGTCGCTAGTCAATTCAGTAAGTTTCTATTGATCGTAAACGTATCTTGCTGCGAAAGTGATCTTCGTCTAGTAATTATACCGATATTTAAATACTTTTAATATGAAATTTTAACTGTTTGTCCGTTCGTTTGTCTTATTATTATCCAGAACTAACTTATAATGGAAAGGAGTTGTGACACTCATCTAGGTATCACTTACCATTCTCGTTAAGGAGAGAAGATCAATCGCTGAAAATTATTCGATTTTAGTGCGAAATTTCTCCTTATAAGAGATATTAGAAATTTAATTAAAATCATTAAAATATGTGTTGTTTATGAACTCGGACATCTTTTCAATTATTAGAATCAGATGCTAACACAGTATTCTTGAATGCAGCTTAATTATGTATCCCTTCAGATCTCTCACGACACCCAATGGGAAGAGAAATATCTCATTTCAACAGTTCCTTCGCTAATTGGTCATTTTGTTAATATAAACTATCGTTATCAAAGAGATGTTACCAGAATAGTCCATAATTGACCATTCTATCATGTCCGTGTTAATATCCAGCCAGAACAATAGTCTATATAATGGAATATTTCGCCCTTGGACAAATAGAAGTGAAGATGATAATCTGCTTACTATCTTTGTAAACTCTGATAATGATACTACCCCAATTAGAGTCGATTCTCGAAGTTTGTATGGATTGCAGAGGTATCGTTTCATCTTGAAAGCTAAAAGAAGTATAATTTCGTTCTGTAAAAGGCTCCAGGCAATTGAAAAGCGAGACCTGTTTAAATGGGCCGACGATGGATAAGAAAAGGCTCTCGAGATACGAACTTTCTTTCTCTCAGAGGCATAAGCCTGTTATTAAAGAAAATAACGAAGCAAAAATATTTTAAGAATTCATTACACCATCGACTCTAGAGATTGCCTTTTGCCTCCGTAGCAAGGATTAAATATTTTAGTGAAGGGTGGTGTTCGAATTCTCAACAAACTTTCTTACACAGACATTGAGTATAACTCATTGTATCGTAATCTCAGTACAGGTCTTTATTAGAACTCATCCTTATTGGGGGGTTCGAATCTCTTTCATAAAGGACCTTAATCTGACATATATGGCATAGAATGTAAGTAAGAATCACAAACATCAGCAAATCCTGACTTGGAAGTACTCATCCATCAGTATCAATCCAATTACAAAACTTTACTTGTTTCCATTCTTAGATGTGGCAATATATCTTTATCTACAAATCCCCCATAAAACCAATGATAAAACCCAGTTGGACTTGTCAAAGTACTTTAACCTTAAAACTAGTTTTATCGACTCTCAGCACACAAATCTGAAAACGATTTGCAATTTGTATATAATAACAATTATTATTACGAAACAAATAATTACAATCAAAATTACATATATGTAGCACCTATATTCAATTAATTATAAGTATGTATCATTATATTTTACGAGACGAACATAACAAGTAAATCCACTCGAAATAATTGTTTATAAAAACTTCGACCTAGATTCCAATTGGTAAAGAGACATTTTTAGAAATCAATTTTTCTATCCCCATCTAAATTACTAGGAATAGAAAAAAATGACAAAGAATAATGACCATGATAATTACGATGAAATGGTAGATCGCCCTTTGTTGTAATAACGCCATTACTTAGATGACAGTTGTCAGTAGAACCATTCATAGTCCTGTCAGTTGCAACTGCACGCTTAAATAATCTTGTTTAGAATTACCAAATTTGATTGTAATGGCCCACACGCCAATGAAAAATGACTGTCAGACTACTTCTTTAATTAATCTTCTCCTATTGCTAGGTCATATTTCTGTCCCCAGTGTCTGATCCATCTCTTCCACCCCCTTTTACTACACAGAATGACTGACGTCACTGAGAATTCAAGCAAACTTCCCTATTGTGACGTAGCAGATGGTTGTGACGTCGATTAGCCACTGTACTGTTCAAGATGGCTGATTGTACTCTACCTAGATACCTAATTAAGTTTAAAATGCCCTTTTTTTTCTTCCCTGACCTGTTGAGGTTAGATGCTTTGGGAAATACACCTAACAAAGATTTTTAATTTAATTATATTAGCCTATTCCTGTAGGATTTCTAAATTAATAATTAATTTATATTAATGACTATTACAAAATTGATTTACGCTTAATATACGACGTTATAATAATAATTATTACTTTTCTAATTTTCTAATGAAAAAAATATCTGCAAAGGGAAGAATTTTAGAAACTTTTAGCGTGATTCTCAAATGACTCGTTCATTTTTAAAATAATAATCGAGTTTAAGCGATGTGTTTATCCGTAAACTTTCAAAAACTGAAAGTGTATATATGTATGTATATATATATGTGTGTGTGTGTATGCAATTTTTCTTAAAAACAAGAGGAAAAAGAATTTATTTGACAGAAAAATCTTTGAATTTGATAAATGTTACGTAAAAATACTCATCGAGTAGTGTAACGTTACTTGAAAGGCGCAAGTTACACTCTTCAAATTGTAGTTCATAGTTGGAAACCTTTTACAAGTTTGTGCCATAACAAAGAAAGCGATACGTGAAAAGAGGAAGTTAGGAGAGAAAAAAAAACAAACAAAATTTGGACATTTCGATAAAATCCGACTGATCCATTAGACGACATTTTGTCACCAATCACATAGACGTGATGGACCATGTGTTATAAAACTGTAAGGCAATTTCGGCATTTCCTTTCTCTCTAGATGGATCCATTCGATCGATAAAGTGATTAGATATTTGTTAACTATTCAAACGTTAATAACTAGAATAGTTACCATCGATCGATCCACGACTTCGTAATTAAAACCGGCAGGAAAAAATCTGGTTAAAAAAAAAAAGAAAAAATTATATAAATATTTTCTAAAATAATTTATTTAAAATTCAAGCTAAAAGCATTTTATACGTTGGCTTCTCTGTAGGAAAATTTAATAAAAAGTCACTCATAACATCCCAGCTTTTATCAAGGATAGCATCGAGTTATGGTTTCTTAATATATTAAATTTTATTTTATACTTGGGGGGAATATATCAAGTAAAATGCACGTGAGTATTTCTCATCACTAATAAAGTTTCAAATTTAATACGAAAACAACATTTTGAGCGATCGATAATATATAAATATATGCTTACATATCCTTTTGGAAGAATAAAATAATATTTTCTGAAAACTGTAAAGGTAATTTTATTCCGAAATATGGATCGGTTGTCATGGTGACTCTTTTAACTTTTACTTTCGATGTTTTTTTTTTCTTTTTTTATTTGTTTTCATTCGCAATAGTAAAATATAGTGGACGGCTAAACTGCTAAATTTAGATGAATGGACCTTTTGTGGATCCATAACTTTTACTTTTTGCAACGGTTAAGTGTTAAATATCACTATTTAAATTTTCTCGAGTTTCATTCCCGAGTTTATTTTTATTATTTTATCCTTTCGACACTACATCTTTACTACTTTTAAGTAATATATTATTATAGTTATTCATTAAACTAGTTGATTTTTATTGTTGAAGAACATCAAATGGGAAATTTTAAATCATACTTCGAGGCTCCCCGTAGAGAAATTAAAAAGAAAAAGGAGGAGGAAAAGAAAATACACACAGCTTCTTCTTGCATCTCCTACTGCCATCTATTGACATTTTCTATTACATTTAAGAAAAACAAATTATTTAATTTCCCTTTTTTAACCCCTAAATTAAGCTAAAACTAAATTAAAAAGTTTTAAATTGCATTAAATCAAAGAAACAATTAATTAATTAAAAATTACGACAGAATTTTTTAGAAAAATTTTAATGATTTTTAAGTAAAAGTGATGTAAAGTGTTAAATTTATCAAATTTTTAAAGCGTTTTTTTATTTTTATTTTTAAGAATAACTAAAACGGCAGCCATGTTTTACATTTAAAAATAAATTATCTTGTGTTTTTTTTTTTTATACANTATATATATATATATCTTTAAATTTATCTAAAGTTATATAACCTTGAATAAATTTTTTCTATAAAAAGCAATTTTAATAATTCCTGGTGTAATGCATTCAGCTATTTCCAATTTTATTGATAGTCAATGTGTTTTCTACTCATCTTTCTCAATCTATATATTTATTTGTCAGTTTTGACTTATCTAGACAGACCGACATATCAATTGCTTATCACAAAACAAAACTCGACCAGTAAAAGATGCCTTGATGTCGGAAGCAGGCAGTCCCCAAGCTGATACACGACTCTGCTTTGCTCCCTAATTTGTCGAGAATAGCCTGAAGGGATCCGTCCCATAGGACAAGCTACTCATTAAAGTTCACAAAGTCAGTTCTGTTCTTGTCTCCAAATCTTTCAACATTGTGAGTCTCCATTCACAACGTGTAATTGTTAAATCCGATTAACATTTAGCAATATATATATATATATATATATATAAACTCCTAGATTTATATTTTTTAATCAAGAATGTAGAAACTGTTAGGTATAAAAAGAATGAATTTAATCGTAACTTTATTCCACTGATGAAAAAAAAAAATGAAGAACTTTGGTGCGCTTGATCCCTTTAATTTTTCTGTCAGGTTTTATTATCTTATTAGTTTGATGTTGGGGTTAAGTGAATTTGATGTCCAGAAAACTCTTAATCTCTCTAACTTTTCTGCTGTGTTTCATCATCTTATTACTTTCAAAATTTTGACGACAGACAAAAGACAAAAACAAAATTCGATTCTTTCTATTTATATACTGGTGCTTGTGGAAAGTTTCGGTAGAACTGTGAAACAGACGGCTAGAAATATTCCTAGAGCGGTTTTCATAAGAACTCTTATGGAAACAGTAAAAATCATTCAATTTGTTAGATTGGATTCTGTTTTTAAAAAGTCAATACAGATCGACTGCTATGCCTATTCCATTTTACTCCCTTGCTAGATTGTCTTGCCTATTGCTGTTGAGTGCTTCCAGTTGTATAGAACAGCATGATTATCTGGCTTAGAGTCGAAACACAATGAGGGAAATGCTTGCTATAAAACATTTCTCCTCTTTGTTGCAAAGCTACACTCTTTCCGTCTAAATAGAGAAAAAAGTACTCTCCAACCAGTCCAGATTTACACCTAATTGACTAGTAGAGTCCTTAGGGGATTGTTCACCAGATTCAACTCTGGGGATGAACTAATCCAAACAGCAGTGTCAGCAGTTTTTGCCTCTGCTTTTCTTCAGATTTTTGCCGATCACATACAGTCAGATTTATGGTAATCTTACTTGAAACGTTGACATTTTGTTACTGAATAAATCCCTCTTCTACTATAAAAAAGTTTTTTTTAGAAAGAAATTTATAATAGTGATTCAAATCCTGTCTGTATATTAACTTAAAGCACGTATGACTATAATCTAATCCATTCTAAACACAAGCCACACGCTAGCATCTGAATGTAAACAACCCTGTTTTAAAGTCTTGTGAAAATAAAAGTCTATTGACTGAAAACTTGTAGGTTTGAATAGCTGTTATATTGATTCTTTATGGTTGTATGTTGCTGCTTTTATGTGCATCTTAAAAACCTTAACGTATTTGCCAAAATCTTATAAGAAAGGGTTCTTTTATTTTTCAGAATTTTCAGAAAAATAATTAAGAAAAACGAATAATTTACTAGATTTTTCCCACTAGAACTGTTAAAACTTAAAACTTTTATTTATTTATTTATTTAAAGTTGAGAAGCATTGTCTTTTTTCCCCCATAACACGCGGCAAGTAACGTAATACATTATTTATTCAAGTGAATTTAATTTAACCTCTTAAACAAACTTAATATCCTTTAAAAAAGGATTTCACTAAGAAATTGCCGATGGCTACAAGTGGCGTGAATTGCAATTCTGTTTCATGCGGTTAAATACCGTAAAACGGGACTAAAGCAAGCAGAATAATTATTATAAAATAAGAAGAGAGAATAAGAAAGCTGTAAAAATAATTTATAAATAAAGAAATATTTTATCTGTATGTAGAAAACGAATTAATTATATAAGTAAATTTTATTACAAACATGTTTATAATAAGTGTTTTATACGTAAAATATAAAAAGGGGGCAACTTCGGAACACAAAGTTTGTAATTTTATAATGAAGATACGTCTGAAAAGTTAATACTGATATTTAATTTTGAAATGAATTTCTTCTTATTTGAAACTCGAATCAAAGAACTGTTAACTAAATTTAGATTCTTGATAAGACAGAAACTACTCCTCATTGAATAGAAAAAAGTTTAACCAAACAAGGTAAGGCATAAGTCGATATGAACCTAATTATAATACAATAATTATAGCTGACAGTGAGAGCCTGGCTAAGCCGATCAGTACACAAACCATGAAACGTCGCTATCAATGCATAAATTCGTGATTTATCAGAAACAAAGCAGAACATACAATGATTAAGCAATTCATAGACACGAGTCCTGAGGGCTGATCATTAGGACCATTGAAATATATAGAGATTACAATCGTTGATGTTTGCTTTAAGTGCAGCCTCCGTATTGATTTTATCCTCGGGTTCACTGAAAGAAAAGTAAAAGATAGTCAGTAATAACTTCTACACAATGAGATTTTTTTAAAGGGCAACTGCAACAATTAACGCAAGCACGGTTAATGGTTTAGAGTTTCGTACGATAAATTACCTTAAACTAATTCGTTAGAAAACGCAAACTCGGTGTTAAAATCCGCTTAAGTGTAGGGAAGAAAACGAGATGAAAAACACTCCTCCCCACTTATCTTGGCCAACGTGTGTATTTGTGGCTAGTATACGACATGCAGATAATATAGACATTTATGTCGGTCATAATTCCTTCGTTTGTCTTCAATTCCAAATATTGGACGAAAAATATCTTCGATAATATGGTAATAAATTAAAAATGTGTTCTACCAGCTACTGCAGCTATCTTGCGCGACACTAGAGACACGCTGGAAAGCATCTATCACAGGGTGGATGTCTGTACCACTAACGTTACTTATGAATTGCTAATGGATAGCATAAATTACGATCAAAGTTGTGGAGTATTACGGTTGATGATAAAATACGTTATCTCATTCTTACAGACACGTTAGACGTCATTATGGAAATATTCAATTACTATATTGGATAGGACCCGAAGACTTTGCGGTATGTTAGAGTCTTATATAAGCTTATAAGTGATCGGTTGAGAATGTATAAAAAGTGCCTAATGGAATTTTTTAAACGCAGAAAGGATTCTCTGCTGGAAATCTATCCCCTCGCCTCCTAATTTACTCTATCTCTATTTTCATAAAGCAGAATTATCTGCACAATCTCTCTTAATGCTAAAACTTATGCAAATCTTTACCAGTTCTTAGCATCTTATTCCTTTCGATCGGGGGATGGCAACTTAATGTCATTTTCGTTAAGAGAAAAGCAAAATTGACAATTAAAAGAGGACGAAAGAAAAAACGCATTTAACACGTCTACGGAACAAAGTTATTTCGGTGAAAATGAAAATAACTCGATTAAATTTGCGTATTCATTCCCGAAA
Organism: Centruroides sculpturatus; assembly: GCF_000671375.1. NCBI lineage: Eukaryota > Metazoa > Arthropoda > Arachnida > Scorpiones > Buthidae > Centruroides > Centruroides sculpturatus. The sequence goes on along the minus strand of NW_019384409.1, from coordinate 452,559 downwards.
ACTGCACCGAAAATTTGCTTTAGAGACGCATTGCGCCTGCGTCCAAGGCCAGTCACGTGCCTGCCACGTCATGTTCTGCCTCTTCCACTCCAGGCAGCGCACATCCGGGTTACTGCGACAATTTCCTGTCTGTGCAAAGAAAGATGTAATACATCAAGTGACGGAAGCAGAGCAATGTGTTTTATCACTTTCTATCTCCGAGACAAGAAGGGTCTTCGACAGTCTTCCTGATTGATGCCGCAGTCGGGTCAGAGGTCACATGACTGTGACGGATGGGGTCATTAGAATAGAAGGGCAGTGATGGTTTTCTATCGTGGTTACGTCCAACAGTTGGTGATTGCTATTCCGCTATCGCTTACTCAAATCGGGAAACAGAAAGGAAAAAAGAAGCACACGACTCCATTTGATAAATCATAGAAAAGTCTCTTTACATTATTAAACGGACAGGTTATTTTAGGATGGACTCAAAAATGTGGACGTGTTCGATCCGTCTATTTGTATTCAAGACAGCTTTATCAATTTAAGAGCCTCGGTCAATTATAGAATGTTGGCTGTAGTAGATACAGTATTTATGGAATTGCCTTCCATTAACTAATTCTACTGCCGATTCTAATAAAGATTTTACTTAAGTTGAGCCATATCGGTACACAAAGGCATGTTAATTAGTGTATACAGCTCGGTACATATCATATTTCTCTCTTTGATCTCGCCAAAGACAAGCATTTACCATCGATTTATTGTAATAGACGATCTTTGGGGTATTAACACCAGCTTAAAACGAGTATGAATAAAAGCTCGAGTTGTCGTGTTGACGTTAAGAATGGAATTAATTGGATAAGAAGAGACTTTCTTTTAATTTTGCCTTGCATCTCTTGACAAAAGCCATTTTGTAGTAAACACCTGTTCCTTTGCCAGCCATGATTATCCATTCCATTTTTATTCCAGCTCAAATTCCTCATGTTCACATAGTATAAAATATCAAACGGTTGCCGAGGCGACCAATTTAATTAAATTCAAGTAGAGTTTTTAACATGCTCGATACGCTTGATAAGCGATAGAAGCGATTCAAAAAACCTAATGGATTTTTTCCGCCATTTTATACAGCTTTTCTGTTATTACGGCATGTAACACCACCCGACTTTAAACTGTAAATTGAAAAACACATATATTGGAATCTAGTGTAAAGTTCAAAAGACGTGGCACATTGAAGCTTTGTGCCAAGTCCCCTTCTCGTTTTAATCTGCCGCACTATAACATAGGAGAGTGGAATACCTGAGGGACAACAGTTCTGTCAGGTAGTGACATATTGATCAGTCGCCTCTCCTACTCTCCAAGCTGAACTTTAAAAATTGGATTTGTCACAGTCTATAACCTGCTACGTGCTTATCTCAGCTATCCTGTCATAGTCAAAGGCAAACGCACTGTTTCCCTTGAATTTAGTGGTCATTCTCTGGTACTAGGATTTACTTGCAATCTGTAAAACTCCTATGCGGATTTAAAACTTGCTAGTCGGGTAAGTGATAAAATTGAAGGTTGTTCCAGATATTTTTTATTTACTCTTCAACTCTGGAAATTCTTTATTAAAATCAATACAAAAAAATATTTCTCTGGAAAATTACTGTTGCGCGAAATGAAAATTCTAATTCTTTACAGTTTTGTTTCTATCTTTTTTCATTTCCGAAATATATTTTATTTATAATTAACGCTCGAAATTAAACTCGCAACCTTCAGAATCGAAATTTACTTAGTCAAATCAGCGCTGTCTCCATCTTATTTTGTATTTTCCTTCCTTAGACTTTGTTTATTTATTTTTCTATAAAACTACGAAGAAAAGAAGAGGACAAAAACAAATAATTCCAAGCAAAAATGTAATTTCCTTGTTGCAAATATGGATAATGAAATATAAACAGCAAAGGGCTAGAGTACGACGAAAGGTTTTGATAAATGCGCTCGTTACAGCAAAACATAAGAATAAAAGATAAAAAAATAGCAGTGACGTAGACTCGAAGATTACACAGGAAATCTGTCGTTAATTTTAAAAGAAATTTAGTAATATCAGTGTTAAAAGAAGCAATCCTTGTTTATTTATTCGTTGCCAGAGAGGAACATTGTAAAACGGAACGTGCAAGGACAGGGCGAAAGAAGATAAATGATGAAAACTTTCCATTTATAGAAAGGAAGAAATAATTAAAAATATTCATCATAATATATATAAAACAAAAATATAAAACATAATTCGCTAAGAGACTCGGCTTAGTAATAACGGCATCATTTCTCACTTAGCTGTAATTAAAACAAGTAATGTAGTGCCATTAAAAGGAAAAGCAAAAATATGCTAAATGTAAACACAATTTCCTTCCAGATTTATATATTACGTTAAATAATTCACCCGTCTTATTATACCGAAGAGAGTTTTCGACGTCTTAAGAAGGTGGAATCACCACTTAAAAAAATTGTTTAAGCGTTTCATTTGAATTCTCATTTCGGAATCCATTGCAGGGGCATTTCACCTAAGAAAAATTCCAGCAATAAAAACAAGCAACATGTGGAGTCATAGTGGCTGCGTGTATATATAGTAAATGGTAAGAAGACAAGAATAAACGACCATCGTACTTCACTTCTGTCTTCGGAGCGTTGCTTTCGGAATGGAAAGCCATTTATGGGGACAGTTGTATAGAAATCTGTCAGTGAAGCTGCTTTGGGAAATTGGGATAGTGACGCCAATGACACTCGGGGGTATCTTTACTTTCTCGCTGTTAAATTGACACCACTTTGTTCATGACAAGAAAATCTGAGTCGCATCCACCCGCTTCCAGCTTACATCTATGTAAAATATCATTTTTTTTTCTTTTCTTTTCTTTAGAGGAGGATTTTCTGAAATCGGTTCCAGAAGGAATATATCAAGATTGGAAAACTTTAAGCTCGGTTAATTCTCTGGAAACTAATAGTTAGTTGTTGTATTTTTGTATTGCTCTAAGAAATTTTAAACTTTTCTTTAAAAAAAAGAAACATATTAAAACTCGAATAATTTTGGTTTAATTTTAATTATAAGACTCCACATGCGATGATTTTTCAGTTCTCTTCTATACCACACGAAGAATATTCCCAACAGGATTTACATTTAAAGTTCATTTACTGATAGAAGAATCATATTTTGCCTGGAAATTGGTTTCTTAACCTTTATTACTCCCAAAACAGTTTACATTTTTAAAAAATTGCATTCGGAATAATGTAAAATAAGAAGCCTTATATTCAAATTTTTATCCTAAAACTCGAGATTCGATGATAAATACCTGTAGGATAAGAGAAAAAGAAAAATGGGAAAAAATAAATTTTCAAATCAATTTTGAAACCTTACTGAAACCATTCGCTTCTCATTTTAAGGTCTGCAAGAAAATGAAGACTTCTATTGACAAGAACCAGATTCTTTAGAAAAGACTTTTACTGTTTATAATAAAACATGCGACGGGAAATATATATCTTTATAAAGATAGATTTATTGTTCCGTTCCACTTAACATTATAAAGGACTTCGATGAAAAGAAACCTTGTGTTTCCAAGACTAAAATAGTCCTCTACGCAATAAAATATTTACGAAAAAAAAAAATAATAATAATAATCACCAGTTTGATTTCTCATAAAAATAAATTCAAAAATCTATTGACATCACTTCCTAATTACGTTTTTAAATGGCTTCTTTTAGTAAAAAAAAATTAATAAAATGCGATTTATTTTTACGCCAAGAGACGAGCAAAAAAATGTATTAATGCATTTTAAACATTTAAAGTAGTTATGAAATTGTTTTGGATACTTTTAATGTGTAAGAAACTCATTAAAGACGAACCCCAAAAAAAAAGTACATATCCAAAGAAACTAATTGTAAACAAGGAAAAAAAACACCCCTTTAAAGATAACTACGATACTGTAAATAGATTCGATTAAATTTACTTTATTATGTACAGCTAATTAAATAGCCAGAAATGTTAGATAAGAACTAACAAAAAAATTAATTTTTATATAAAAATATAATTTTACTTCCCCCCTCCCCATCCATTTTTTCTTCCTTTTTTCTGCCATTTCTTCCGGTAAAAACTTAACACATTACTAAGTAATTTCTTCGGAGAGTTAGATCCTTATCTGGTAAATTGCTACAGAAAAATAGTTAGATTTTCAACTTAATAAAATTGGTAAAAATAAGAAAGATAATTACGAGACTTAGCAACATTTAAAAAAGAAAAAAAAACTTCCAGATGTTCGATCACGTGATTGGATGCCATTACGAAAGAAGTATCTTTGGGTAAAGATCTCCCTCACGACACTTGAATATGCCGACTAAATTAGTGTTGTCATCGAGATATGTTATAGAAATATCCTTTTTCTGATCATTTTTTTTTTTCTTTTTCCTCCTTTCTTTTTTCATCTTTCGAAACGGGTATTTTGCGTGTCCAGTTCTAAACTTTTCTACACGCAAATACACAGTAAAGAGATATTGCATTACCAATAGCGAACTTTTTAATCTAGGAAGTCAGAAATTTGTGCAACTCTGTTTTTAAAACTATTGCTTTTCCAGAATATTTTATACGATTATCGAGCAGTAAACGGAAAGGGGGCCGCTAATATATTCCTGTTTTTCCTGAAACATTCTTTTATTCTAGAAATATAAGGGCTTTACGTAGTCGATCACGCTACCAACGCTAATTTTATAATTCTCTTTTCGGGCTATCTCAATAATGTTTTCGGCTTTTTTTTTCCTCTTCTTGAAAATATCAGAAAAAACTTTTATCATCAAAATTCTCGATATAATTTTTTTATATTTACCTATTTTCTAATGCAATTTTTAGTTTTATTTTCCATTTCTTCGATTCTCTTTCAAAGAAATTAATTTTTACTCTTGTAAAAGAGAATAAAAAATTAATTTCTTAATCCTTTATTAAGAAATTATCACTTTATTTTCTATTTAAAAATATTTAGAAAGAATTTTCTTTATTTTTCTTGCGATTTTTCACGTGTCACTATGGACTTTAAAAAAAATAATGTAGATTTTTTTCATAATTAATTAATATAATAATATTGGACACTGTAAACACCCGTAATCGATATTTAATTAGTAGTAATAGAAGAAGAAATCCGTATGATGATAAATATTTTCGAGTAAAATAAGATGTCAAAGGAAAGAGAGAAATGTATACCGGTTTCATCTTTTATGTATTTATGCATTCTGTTATTCAATGCATGTAGACTCTGATGTAAAACATAATAATAATAGAAAAGAAATCTATATAATTTCATCTCGAAATGATTATATAGTATAAAAACAGAGAAAATGTGTTCGGTGTTTCCAAAGCATACAAATGAATAGATAAAAATAAAAACTTCCTGCCTACGTAGAGTAATTATCATATACAAATACATTTTCTTGTGTTATTTTTCGTAGAAATTTTTATTGTCCTTTTAATCGCCTGGGAAAAATAAATAAGTCTAAATTGCAAGATAATAATTAGGTCATACAAATTACATTTGAAAGTAGTAGTTAAAACTCTCTCCTTTTTTTCCTCTCTCCTCTCTCTTTTTTTGTCTCCCTCCCTCTTTCGAATAATTAATCGACAGGAGTAATGTAATCCTTTGTTTTTCTATTTTATTTTATTTTTATTTTCTCTTTCCTCTTAGAAATCCTTTGGGAAATTGGCATAACAGAAATTAATTTAACTTAGTATGTTGTTAAAACATAAAACTAATTATTTTTCTTACAATAATCGTATTTATCTAGAGTTAAATGAAGTTTTGTTGATTTTTTTGATTTTTAGAACAAATTTGGAATGATCGGGGGTGGTTCTTTTCGCTATAAAAACTTATCTAAAGATGAAAAATAATTCTCTAGTTAAAATCAAAAAAAAAAAAAAAAAAAA